>NW_028258467.1:12170928-12261416 GCF_053883595.1 Heterocephalus glaber | reverse complement strand
CTAGCCCATGCACATCAATGGAAGGTAAGGATACACTCTGCAGTTCCTGCTCGTGAGAAAGCAGCTAGAGCTCTGTCATTTTTGACAGTGGGACGCCATGCTTGGACTTACAACCTATACAATTCAAATCACAATCAGGCTCTCTGCAATTCTGATTTCTGTAGCATATCTACATGAGGCCTATAAGGTGAATAGCACTATGGCCTAGAAAGTGCAATGAGGTTCTGCTGAAAGACAGGTTCTGGAATATCCTCAACTTTGTCCTACTAAAAACTTGGTGTTAGAATCCAAAAACACACTCTTCAGAGTGGTCCTGCAGTTTGCACATCAGTTTTCATTCAAGCATTCTTCTAGTGCCAGCTCTCCCATCAACTCAAAGGAAGCTTATATAAAGTGCAGTACATTCTCAGACAAAGCAGCTACATCTCTGTCCGTTTGGCTGTGCACTCCACTGTGGGACTTATATCCAATACCATTCACATCCCAATCTGTCTCTCTGCATTGCTGGTTTCTGTAGCACATCTCTATGAGGCCAGTACAGTGACTAGAACTTTGGTTTAGAAATTGCATTGAGGTTCTGCTGAAAGTGAGGTGCTGGAAATTCCTCCACTTTGCCCTAAGAACTTATTGTAAGCCAAAATCACTCTTCAGAATGATCCCACAGTTTGTACTTCAGTTTTCATTGAAGCATTTTTCTAGCAACTGCTGTCCCATGCAAGTCCATGGAAGGTCATGACATAAAGTGTATTTCCTCTTCAGAGAAAGCAGCCTGAGCACGGAGGGTTTACCAGTGCACTCCACTCTAGGACTTCCATCCAACACCATTCAAAACACATTCTAGCTGTCTGTATTCCTGAATTCTGTAGCATAACGTTATGTGGAATGTACCTCAAATAGCACTTTGGCCCAAAAATTGCATTGAGGTTCTGCTGAAAGACAGGTGCTTGACAGTCCTCAACTTTGCCCTAAGATGAACTTGATGTTTAAATCAAAAACACTCTTCAGTATGATCCTTCAGTTTATACTTCAGCTTTCATTGAAACATTCTTCTAGCCCCAGCTGTCCCGTGTCAGTCAATGGAAGTTTATAATATAAAGTGCAGCTCCTTCTCAGAGAAAGCAGCTAAACGTCTGCTATTTGGGCAGTGCACTACACTCTTTGACTTACTTCCAATACAATTCACATCACAATCTGTCTCTCTGCATTGCTGATTTCTGTAGCACACAGCTATGAGGCCTGTACCATGAAAAGCAGTTTGGCCTAGAAAACGCTTTGAGGTTCTCCTGAAAGGTCCTGGAAAGTCCTCAGCTTTATCCTAAGCAGAAAGTGATGTAGAAGCCAAACACACTATTCAGAATATTCCGGCAGTTTGCACTTCAGTTTTCATTCAAGCATAATTCCTGCTCTAGCTCTCCCTTGCATGTCAAAGGAAGGTGAGGAATTAAAGTTCAGTTTCTTAGGGAAAGCAGCTAGAGCTCTGTGAGTGTGGCAGTACACTACACCCTAGGACTGATATCCAATACCATTTACATCACAATCTGGTACTCTGCATTGCTGATATCTGCTGCACATCATTATTAGGCTTGTTCCATGACTATCACTTTGGCATAGAACATGCCTTGAGGTTCTACCGAAAGACAGGTCCTGCAAAGTTCTCACCTATTTTTTTAAGCTGAGCTTGATGTTAGAATTGAAACACTCTTCAGAATGGTCCTGCAGTTTGCATTTCCGTGTTCCTTCAAGCACACTTCGAATGCTAGCTTTCCCAAGCAAGTCAAAGGAAGGTTAGAATGTAAAGTGCAGTTCTTTCTCAGAGAAAGCAGATAGACATTTGTCAGTTTGCAATTGCGCTCCACACTTGGATGTCCAGTACCGTCCAAAGAAGACCGTTTTGTTAGAAGCCAAACACACTCTTCAGATCGGCCTGGCAGTTTGCACTTCAGTTTTCTTTCAGGCACAGTTCTATCGCCAGCTCTCCCGTGCAAGTCAATGGAAGGTTAGGATAGAAAGTGCAGTTCCTTCTTAGAAAAAGCAGCTAGAGCTCTGTCAGTTTTCTAGAGTACACCATTCTTTGCTGTCCATGCAGGATCATTCACATCACAACCTGGCCGCCTGTATTGCTGATTTCTGCAGCACGAGTCTATGAGGCGTATATGCTGAGTAGCACCTTGGCCTAGAAAATGCATTGAGATCCTGATGAAACACAGGTCCTGGAAAGTCCTCTACTTTGTCTGAAGAAGGACTTCATGTGAGAAACCACGCACAGTCTTCACTATGGTCCAGCCGTGTGCACGTTAGTGTTCCTTCAAGAACAATTCTAGCCCCAGCTTTGCCATGCAAGTCCAAGGAAAGTTAGGATATAAAGGTCCGTTCCTTCTCCAAGAAAGGAGCTAGAGCTTTGTCAGTTTGCAAGTGCACTCCAATCTTGGACTTGTATCAAATACCGTTAACATCCCAATCTGGCTCTCAGCATTGCTGAATTCTGTAGCAGAACTCTTTGGGGCCTGTACAATGAAAGGCTCTTTGGCCTGAAAATTGCCCTAAGATTCTGCTGAAAGACAGGTCCCGGAAAGCCCTCAACTTTGTCCTAAGAACGTGTTGTTAGAAGCCAAACTCTTCAGAATTGTTCAGCATGCTGCACTTCGCTTTTCATTCGAACCTTCTTCTAGTGCCAGCTAGCCCATGCACATCAATGGAAGGTAAGGATACACTCTGCAGTTCCTTCTCGAGAAAGCAGCTAGAGCTCTGTCATTTTTGACAGTGGACTCCATGCTTGGACTTACAACCTATACAATTCAAATCACAATCAGGCTCTCTGCAATTCTGATTTCTGTAGCATATCTACATGAGGCCTATAAGGTGAATAGCACTATGGCCTAGAAAGTGCAATGAGGTTCTGCTGAAAGACAGGTTCTGGAATATCCTCAACTTTGTCCTACTAAAAACTTGGTGTTAGAATCCAAAAACACACTCTTCAGAGTGGTCCTGCAGTTTGCACATCAGTTTTCATTCAAGCATTCTTCTAGTGCCAGCTCTCCCATCAACTCAAAGGAAGCTTATATAAAGTGCAGTACATTCTCAGACAAAGCAGCTACATCTCTGTCCGTTTGGCTGTGCACTCCACTGTGGGACTTATATCCAATACCACTCACATCCCAATCTGTCTCTCTGCATTGCTGGTTTCTGTAGCACATCTCTATGAGGCCAGTACAGTGACTAGAACTTTGGTTTAGAAATTGCATTGAGGTTCTGCTGAAAGTGAGGTGCTGGAAATTCCTCCACTTTGCCCTAAGAACTTATTGTAAGCCAAAATCACTCTTCAGAATGATCCCACAGTTTGTACTTCAGTTTTCATTGAAGCATTTTTCTAGCAACTGCTGTCCCATGCAAGTCCATGGAAGGTCATGACATAAAGTGTATTTCCTCTTCAGAGAAAGCAGCCTGAGCACGGAGGGTTTACCAGTGCACTCCACTCTAGGACTTCCATCCAACACCATTCAAAACACATTCTAGCTGTCTGTATTCCTGAATTCTGTAGCATAACGTTATGTGGAATGTACCGCAAATAGCACTTTGGCCCAAAAATTGCATTGAGGTTCTGCTGAAAGACAGGTGCTTGACAGTCCTCAACTTTGCCCTAAGATGAACTTGATGTTTAAATCAAAAACACTCTTCAGTATGATCCTTCAGTTTATACTTCAGCTTTCATTGAAACATTCTTCTAGCCCCAGCTGTCCCGTGTCAGTCAATGGAAGTTTATAATATAAAGTGCAGCTCCTTCTCAGAGAAAGCAGCTAAACGTCTGCTATTTGGGCAGTGCACTACACTCTTTGACTTACTTCCAATACAATTCACATCACAATCTGTCTCTCTGCATTGCTGATTTCTGTAGCACACAGCTATGAGGCCTGTACCATGAAAAGCAGTTTGGCCTAGAAAACGCTTTGAGGTTCTCCTGAAAGGTCCTGGAAAGTCCTCAGCTTTATCCTAAGCAGAAAGTGATGTAGAAGCCAAACACACTATTCAGAATATTCCGGCAGTTTGCACTTCAGTTTTCATTCAAGCATAATTCCTGCTCTAGCTCTCCCTTGCATGTCAAAGGAAGGTGAGGAATTAAAGTTCAGTTTCTTAGGGAAAGCAGCTAGAGCTCTGTGAGTGTGGCAGTACACTACACCCTAGGACTGATATCCAATACCATTTACATCACAATCTGGTACTCTGCATTGCTGATATCTGCTGCACATCATTATTAGGCTTGTTCCATGACTATCACTTTGGCATAGAACATGCCTTGAGGTTCTACCGAAAGACAGGTCCTGCAAAGTTCTCACCTATTTTTTTAAGCTGAGCTTGATGTTAGAATTGAAACACTCTTCAGAATGGTCCTGCAGTTTGCATTTCCGTGTTCCTTCAAGCACACTTCGAATGCTAGCTTTCCCAAGCAAGTCAAAGGAAGGTTAGAATGTAAAGTGCAGTTCTTTCTCAGAGAAAGCAGATAGACATTTGTCAGTTTGCAATTGCGCTCCACACTTGGATGTCCAGTACCGTCCAAAGAAGACCGTTTTGTTAGAAGCCAAACACACTCTTCAGATCGGCCTGGCAGTTTGCACTTCAGTTTTCTTTCAGGCACAGTTCTATCGCCAGCTCTCCCGTGCAAGTCAATGGAAGGTTAGGATAGAAAGTGCAGTTCCTTCTTAGAAAAAGCAGCTAGAGCTCTGTCAGTTTTCTAGAGTACACCATTCTTTGCTGTCCATGCAGGATCATTCACATCACAACCTGGCCGCCTGTATTGCTGATTTCTGCAGCACGAGTCTATGAGGCGTATATGCTGAGTAGCACCTTGGCCTAGAAAATGCATTGAGATCCTGATGAAACACAGGTCCTGGAAAGTCCTCTACTTTGTCTGAAGAAGGACTTCATGTGAGAAACCACGCACAGTCTTCACTATGGTCCAGCCGTGTGCACGTTAGTGTTCCTTCAAGAACAATTCTAGCCCCAGCTTTGCCATGCAAGTCCAAGGAAAGTTAGGATATAAAGGTCCGTTCCTTCTCCAAGAAAGGAGCTAGAGCTTTGTCAGTTTGCAAGTGCACTCCAATCTTGGACTTGTATCAAATACCGTTAACATCCCAATCTGGCTCTCAGCATTGCTGAATTCTGTAGCAGAACTCTTTGGGGCCTGTACAATGAAAGGCTCTTTGGCCTGAAAATTGCCCTAAGATTCTGCTGAAAGACAGGTCCCGGAAAGCCCTCAACTTTGTCCTAAGAACGTGTTGTTAGAAGCCAAACTCTTCAGAATTGTTCAGCATGCTGCACTTCGCTTTTCATTCGAACCTTCTTCTAGTGCCAGCTAGCCCATGCACATCAATGGAAGGTAAGGATACACTCTGCAGTTCCTTCTCGAGAAAGCAGCTAGAGCTCTGTCATTTTGACAGTGGACTCCATGCTTGGACTTACAACCTATACAATTCAAATCACAATCAGGCTCTCTGCAATTCTGATTTCTGTAGCCTATCTACATGAGGCCTATAAGGTGAATAGCACTATGGCCTAGAAAGTGCAATGAGGTTCTGCTGAAAGACAGGTTCTGGAATATCCTCAACTTTGTCCTACTAAAAACTTGGTGTTAGAATCCAAAAACACACTCTTCAGAGTGGTCCTGCAGTTTGCACATCAGTTTTCATTCAAGCATTCTTCTAGTGCCAGCTCTCCCATCAACTCAAAGGAAGCTTATATAAAGTGCAGTACATTCTCAGACAAAGCAGCTACATCTCTGTCCGTTTGGCTGTGCACTCCACTGTGGGACTTATATCCAATACCATTCACATCCCAATCTGTCTCTCTGCATTGCTGGTTTCTGTAGCACATCTCTATGAGGCCAGTACAGTGACTAGAACTTTGGTTTAGAAATTGCATTGAGGTTCTGCTGAAAGTGAGGTGCTGGAAATTCCTCCACTTTGCCCTAAGAACTTATTGTAAGCCAAAATCACTCTTCAGAATGATCCCACAGTTTGTACTTCAGTTTTCATTGAAGCATTTTTCTAGCAACTGCTGTCCCATGCAAGTCCATGGAAGGTCATGACATAAAGTGTATTTCCTCTTCAGAGAAAGCAGCCTGAGCACGGAGGGTTTACCAGTGCACTCCACTCTAGGACTTCCATCCAACACCATTCAAAACACATTCTAGCTGTCTGTATTCCTGAATTCTGTAGCATAACGTTATGTGGAATGTACCGCAAATAGCACTTTGGCCCAAAAATTGCATTGAGGTTCTGCTGAAAGACAGGTGCTTGACAGTCCTCAACTTTGCCCTAAGATGAACTTGATGTTTAAATCAAAAACACTCTTCAGTATGATCCTTCAGTTTATACTTCAGCTTTCATTGAAACATTCTTCTAGCCCCAGCTGTCCCGTGTCAGTCAATGGAAGTTTATAATATAAAGTGCAGCTCCTTCTCAGAGAAAGCAGCTAAACGTCTGCTATTTGGGCAGTGCACTACACTCTTTGACTTACTTCCAATACAATTCACATCACAATCTGTCTCTCTGCATTGCTGATTTCTGTAGCACACAGCTATGAGGCCTGTACCATGAAAAGCAGTTTGGCCTAGAAAACGCTTTGAGGTTCTCCTGAAAGGTCCTGGAAAGTCCTCAGCTTTATCCTAAGCAGAAAGTGATGTAGAAGCCAAACACACTATTCAGAATATTCCGGCAGTTTGCACTTCAGTTTTCATTCAAGCATAATTCCTGCTCTAGCTCTCCCTTGCATGTCAAAGGAAGGTGAGGAATTAAAGTTCAGTTTCTTAGGGAAAGCAGCTAGAGCTCTGTGAGTGTGGCAGTACACTACACCCTAGGACTGATATCCAATACCATTTACATCACAATCTGGTACTCTGCATTGCTGATATCTGCTGCACATCATTATTAGGCTTGTTCCATGACTATCACTTTGGCATAGAACATGCCTTGAGGTTCTACCGAAAGACAGGTCCTGCAAAGTTCTCACCTATTTTTTTAAGCTGAGCTTGATGTTAGAATTGAAACACTCTTCAGAATGGTCCTGCAGTTTGCATTTCCGTGTTCCTTCAAGCACACTTCGAATGCTAGCTTTCCCAAGCAAGTCAAAGGAAGGTTAGAATGTAAAGTGCAGTTCTTTCTCAGAGAAAGCAGATAGACATTTGTCAGTTTGCAATTGCGCTCCACACTTGGATGTCCAGTACCGTCCAAAGAAGACCGTTTTGTTAGAAGCCAAACACACTCTTCAGATCGGCCTGGCAGTTTGCACTTCAGTTTTCTTTCAGGCACAGTTCTATCGCCAGCTCTCCCGTGCAAGTCAATGGAAGGTTAGGATAGAAAGTGCAGTTCCTTCTTAGAAAAAGCAGCTAGAGCTCTGTCAGTTTTCTAGAGTACACCATTCTTTGCTGTCCATGCAGGATCATTCACATCACAACCTGGCCGCCTGTATTGCTGATTTCTGCAGCACGAGTCTATGAGGCGTATATGCTGAGTAGCACCTTGGCCTAGAAAATGCATTGAGATCCTGATGAAACACAGGTCCTGGAAAGTCCTCTACTTTGTCTGAAGAAGGACTTCATGTGAGAAACCACGCACAGTCTTCACTATGGTCCGGCCGTGTGCACGTTAGTGTTCCTTCAAGAACAATTCTAGCCCCAGCTTTGCCATGCAAGTCCAAGGAAAGTTAGGATATAAAGGTCCGTTCCTTCTCCAAGAAAGGAGCTAGAGCTTTGTCAGTTTGCAAGTGCACTCCAATCTTGGACTTGTATCAAATACCGTTAACATCCCAATCTGGCTCTCAGCATTGCTGAATTCTGTAGCAGAACTCTTTGGGGCCTGTACAATGAAAGGCTCTTTGGCCTGAAAATTGCCCTAAGATTCTGCTGAAAGACAGGTCCCGGAAAGCCCTCAACTTTGTCCTAAGAACGTGTTGTTAGAAGCCAAACTCTTCAGAATTGTTCAGCATGCTGCACTTCACTTTTCATTCGAACCTTCTTCTAGTGCCAGCTAGCCCATGCACATCAATGGAAGGTAAGGATACACTCTGCAGTTCCTTCTCGAGAAAGCAGCTAGAGCTCTGTCATTTTGACAGTGGACTCCATGCTTGGACTTACAACCTATACAATTCAAATCACAATCAGGCTCTCTGCAATTCTGATTTCTGTAGCCTATCTACATGAGGCCTATAAGGTGAATAGCACTATGGCCTAGAAAGTGCAATGAGGTTCTGCTGAAAGACAGGTTCTGGAATATCCTCAACTTTGTCCTACTAAAAACTTGGTGTTAGAATCCAAAAACACACTCTTCAGAGTGGTCCTGCAGTTTGCACATCAGTTTTCATTCAAGCATTCTTCTAGTGCCAGCTCTCCCATCAACTCAAAGGAAGCTTATATAAAGTGCAGTACATTCTCAGACAAAGCAGCTACATCTCTGTCCGTTTGGCTGTGCACTCCACTGTGGGACTTATATCCAATACCATTCACATCCCAATCTGTCTCTCTGCATTGCTGGTTTCTGTAGCACATCTCTATGAGGCCAGTACAGTGACTAGAACTTTGGTTTAGAAATTGCATTGAGGTTCTGCTGAAAGTGAGGTGCTGGAAATTCCTCCACTTTGCCCTAAGAACTTATTGTAAGCCAAAATCACTCTTCAGAATG
This sequence comes from Heterocephalus glaber, assembly GCF_053883595.1. Taxonomy (NCBI): domain Eukaryota; kingdom Metazoa; phylum Chordata; class Mammalia; order Rodentia; family Bathyergidae; genus Heterocephalus; species Heterocephalus glaber. The sequence goes on along the minus strand of NW_028258467.1, from coordinate 12,252,747 downwards.
ATCCCACAGTTTGTACTTCAGTTTTCATTGAAGCATTTTTCTAGCAACTGCTGTCCCATGCAAGTCCATGGAAGGTCATGACATAAAGTGTATTTCCTCTTCAGAGAAAGCAGCCTGAGCACGGAGGGTTTACCAGTGCACTCCACTCTAGGACTTCCATCCAACACCATTCAAAACACATTCTAGCTGTCTGTATTCCTGAATTCTGTAGCATAACGTTATGTGGAATGTACCGCAAATAGCACTTTGGCCCAAAAATTGCATTGAGGTTCTGCTGAAAGACAGGTGCTTGACAGTCCTCAACTTTGCCCTAAGATGAACTTGATGTTTAAATCAAAAACACTCTTCAGTATGATCCTTCAGTTTATACTTCAGCTTTCATTGAAACATTCTTCTAGCCCCAGCTGTCCCGTGTCAGTCAATGGAAGTTTATAATATAAAGTGCAGCTCCTTCTCAGAGAAAGCAGCTAAACGTCTGCTATTTGGGCAGTGCACTACACTCTTTGACTTACTTCCAATACAATTCACATCACAATCTGTCTCTCTGCATTGCTGATTTCTGTAGCACACAGCTATGAGGCCTGTACCATGAAAAGCAGTTTGGCCTAGAAAACGCTTTGAGGTTCTCCTGAAAGGTCCTGGAAAGTCCTCAGCTTTATCCTAAGCAGAAAGTGATGTAGAAGCCAAACACACTATTCAGAATATTCCGGCAGTTTGCACTTCAGTTTTCATTCAAGCATAATTCCTGCTCTAGCTCTCCCTTGCATGTCAAAGGAAGGTGAGGAATTAAAGTTCAGTTTCTTAGGGAAAGCAGCTAGAGCTCTGTGAGTGTGGCAGTACACTACACCCTAGGACTGATATCCAATACCATTTACATCACAATCTGGTACTCTGCATTGCTGATATCTGCTGCACATCATTATTAGGCTTGTTCCATGACTATCACTTTGGCATAGAACATGCCTTGAGGTTCTACCGAAAGACAGGTCCTGCAAAGTTCTCACCTATTTTTTTAAGCTGAGCTTGATGTTAGAATTGAAACACTCTTCAGAATGGTCCTGCAGTTTGCATTTCCGTGTTCCTTCAAGCACACTTCGAATGCTAGCTTTCCCAAGCAAGTCAAAGGAAGGTTAGAATGTAAAGTGCAGTTCTTTCTCAGAGAAAGCAGATAGACATTTGTCAGTTTGCAATTGCGCTCCACACTTGGATGTCCAGTACCGTCCAAAGAAGACCGTTTTGTTAGAAGCCAAACACACTCTTCAGATCGGCCTGGCAGTTTGCACTTCAGTTTTCTTTCAGGCACAGTTCTATCGCCAGCTCTCCCGTGCAAGTCAATGGAAGGTTAGGATAGAAAGTGCAGTTCCTTCTTAGAAAAAGCAGCTAGAGCTCTGTCAGTTTTCTAGAGTACACCATTCTTTGCTGTCCATGCAGGATCATTCACATCACAACCTGGCCGCCTGTATTGCTGATTTCTGCAGCACGAGTCTATGAGGCGTATATGCTGAGTAGCACCTTGGCCTAGAAAATGCATTGAGATCCTGCTGAAACACAGGTCCTGGAAAGTCCTCTACTTTGTCTGAAGAAGGACTTCATGTGAGAAACCACGCACAGTCTTCACTATGGTCCGGCCGTGTGCACGTTAGTGTTCCTTCAAGAACAATTCTAGCCCCAGCTTTGCCATGCAAGTCCAAGGAAAGTTAGGATATAAAGGTCCGTTCCTTCTCCAAGAAAGGAGCTAGAGCTTTGTCAGTTTGCAAGTGCACTCCAATCTTGGACTTGTATCAAATACCGTTAACATCCCAATCTGGCTCTCAGCATTGCTGAATTCTGTAGCAGAACTCTTTGGGGCCTGTACAATGAAAGGCTCTTTGGCCTGAAAATTGCCCTAAGATTCTGCTGAAAGACAGGTCCCGGAAAGCCCTCAACTTTGTCCTAAGAACGTGTTGTTAGAAGCCAAACTCTTCAGAATTGTTCAGCATGCTGCACTTCACTTTTCATTCGAACCTTCTTCTAGTGCCAGCTAGCCCATGCACATCAATGGAAGGTAAGGATACACTCTGCAGTTCCTTCTCGAGAAAGCAGCTAGAGCTCTGTCATTTTTGACAGTGGACTCCATGCTTGGACTTACAACCTATACAATTCAAATCACAATCAGGCTCTCTGCAATTCTGATTTCTGTAGCCTATCTACATGAGGCCTATAAGGTGAATAGCACTATGGCCTAGAAAGTGCAATGAGGTTCTGCTGAAAGACAGGTTCTGGAATATCCTCAACTTTGTCCTACTAAAAACTTGGTGTTAGAATCCAAAAACACACTCTTCAGAGTGGTCCTGCAGTTTGCACATCAGTTTTCATTCAAGCATTCTTCTAGTGCCAGCTCTCCCATCAACTCAAAGGAAGCTTATATAAAGTGCAGTACATTCTCAGACAAAGCAGCTACATCTCTGTCCGTTTGGCTGTGCACTCCACTGTGGGACTTATATCCAATACCATTCACATCCCAATCTGTCTCTCTGCATTGCTGGTTTCTGTAGCACATCTCTATGAGGCCAGTACAGTGACTAGAACTTTGGTTTAGAAATTGCATTGAGGTTCTGCTGAAAGTGAGGTGCTGGAAATTCCTCCACTTTGCCCTAAGAACTTATTGTAAGCCAAAATCACTCTTCAGAATGATCCCACAGTTTGTACTTCAGTTTTCATTGAAGCATTTTTCTAGCAACTGCTGTCCCATGCAAGTCCATGGAAGGTCATGACATAAAGTGTATTTCCTCTTCAGAGAAAGCAGCCTGAGCACGGAGGGTTTACCAGTGCACTCCACTCTAGGACTTCCATCCAACACCATTCAAAACACATTCTAGCTGTCTGTATTCCTGAATTCTGTAGCATAACGTTATGTGGAATGTACCGCAAATAGCACTTTGGCCCAAAAATTGCATTGAGGTTCTGCTGAAAGACAGGTGCTTGACAGTCCTCAACTTTGCCCTAAGATGAACTTGATGTTTAAATCAAAAACACTCTTCAGTATGATCCTTCAGTTTATACTTCAGCTTTCATTGAAACATTCTTCTAGCCCCAGCTGTCCCGTGTCAGTCAATGGAAGTTTATAATATAAAGTGCAGCTCCTTCTCAGAGAAAGCAGCTAAACGTCTGCTATTTGGGCAGTGCACTACACTCTTTGACTTACTTCCAATACAATTCACATCACAATCTGTCTCTCTGCATTGCTGATTTCTGTAGCACACAGCTATGAGGCCTGTACCATGAAAAGCAGTTTGGCCTAGAAAACGCTTTGAGGTTCTCCTGAAAGGTCCTGGAAAGTCCTCAGCTTTATCCTAAGCAGAAAGTGATGTAGAAGCCAAACACACTATTCAGAATATTCCGGCAGTTTGCACTTCAGTTTTCATTCAAGCATAATTCCTGCTCTAGCTCTCCCTTGCATGTCAAAGGAAGGTGAGGAATTAAAGTTCAGTTTCTTAGGGAAAGCAGCTAGAGCTCTGTGAGTGTGGCAGTACACTACACCCTAGGACTGATATCCAATACCATTTACATCACAATCTGGTACTCTGCATTGCTGATATCTGCTGCACATCATTATTAGGCTTGTTCCATGACTATCACTTTGGCATAGAACATGCCTTGAGGTTCTACCGAAAGACAGGTCCTGCAAAGTTCTCACCTATTTTTTTAAGCTGAGCTTGATGTTAGAATTGAAACACTCTTCAGAATGGTCCTGCAGTTTGCATTTCCGTGTTCCTTCAAGCACACTTCGAATGCTAGCTTTCCCAAGCAAGTCAAAGGAAGGTTAGAATGTAAAGTGCAGTTCTTTCTCAGAGAAAGCAGATAGACATTTGTCAGTTTGCAATTGCGCTCCACACTTGGATGTCCAGTACCGTCCAAAGAAGACCGTTTTGTTAGAAGCCAAACACACTCTTCAGATCGGCCTGGCAGTTTGCACTTCAGTTTTCTTTCAGGCACAGTTCTATCGCCAGCTCTCCCGTGCAAGTCAATGGAAGGTTAGGATAGAAAGTGCAGTTCCTTCTTAGAAAAAGCAGCTAGAGCTCTGTCAGTTTTCTAGAGTACACCATTCTTTGCTGTCCATGCAGGATCATTCACATCACAACCTGGCCGCCTGTATTGCTGATTTCTGCAGCACGAGTCTATGAGGCGTATATGCTGAGTAGCACCTTGGCCTAGAAAATGCATTGAGATCCTGATGAAACACAGGTCCTGGAAAGTCCTCTACTTTGTCTGAAGAAGGACTTCATGTGAGAAACCACGCACAGTCTTCACTATGGTCCGGCCGTGTGCACGTTAGTGTTCCTTCAAGAACAATTCTAGCCCCAGCTTTGCCATGCAAGTCCAAGGAAAGTTAGGATATAAAGGTCCGTTCCTTCTCCAAGAAAGGAGCTAGAGCTTTGTCAGTTTGCAAGTGCACTCCAATCTTGGACTTGTATCAAATACCGTTAACATCCCAATCTGGCTCTCAGCATTGCTGAATTCTGTAGCAGAACTCTTTGGGGCCTGTACAATGAAAGGCTCTTTGGCCTGAAAATTGCCCTAAGATTCTGCTGAAAGACAGGTCCCGGAAAGCCCTCAACTTTGTCCTAAGAACGTGTTGTTAGAAGCCAAACTCTTCAGAATTGTTCAGCATGCTGCACTTCACTTTTCATTCGAACCTTCTTCTAGTGCCAGCTAGCCCATGCACATCAATGGAAGGTAAGGATACACTCTGCAGTTCCTTCTCGAGAAAGCAGCTAGAGCTCTGTCATTTTGACAGTGGACGCCATGCTTGGACTTACAACCTATACAATTCAAATCACAATCAGGCTCTCTGCAATTCTGATTTCTGTAGCCTATCTACATGAGGCCTATAAGGTGAATAGCACTATGGCCTAGAAAGTGCAATGAGGTTCTGCTGAAAGACAGGTTCTGGAATATCCTCAACTTTGTCCTACTAAAAACTTGGTGTTAGAATCCAAAAACACACTCTTCAGAGTGGTCCTGCAGTTTGCACATCAGTTTTCATTCAAGCATTCTTCTAGTGCCAGCTCTCCCATCAACTCAAAGGAAGCTTATATAAAGTGCAGTACATTCTCAGACAAAGCAGCTACATCTCTGTCCGTTTGGCTGTGCACTCCACTGTGGGACTTATATCCAATACCATTCACATCCCAATCTGTCTCTCTGCATTGCTGGTTTCTGTAGCACATCTCTATGAGGCCAGTACAGTGACTAGAACTTTGGTTTAGAAATTGCATTGAGGTTCTGCTGAAAGTGAGGTGCTGGAAATTCCTCCACTTTGCCCTAAGAACTTATTGTAAGCCAAAATCACTCTTCAGAATGATCCCACAGTTTGTACTTCAGTTTTCATTGAAGCATTTTTCTAGCAACTGCTGTCCCATGCAAGTCCATGGAAGGTCATGACATAAAGTGTATTTCCTCTTCAGAGAAAGCAGCCTGAGCACGGAGGGTTTACCAGTGCACTCCACTCTAGGACTTCCATCCAACACCATTCAAAACACATTCTAGCTGTCTGTATTCCTGAATTCTGTAGCATAACGTTATGTGGAATGTACCGCAAATAGCACTTTGGCCCAAAAATTGCATTGAGGTTCTGCTGAAAGACAGGTGCTTGACAGTCCTCAACTTTGCCCTAAGATGAACTTGATGTTTAAATCAAAAACACTCTTCAGTATGATCCTTCAGTTTATACTTCAGCTTTCATTGAAACATTCTTCTAGCCCCAGCTGTCCCGTGTCAGTCAATGGAAGTTTATAATATAAAGTGCAGCTCCTTCTCAGAGAAAGCAGCTAAACGTCTGCTATTTGGGCAGTGCACTACACTCTTTGACTTACTTCCAATACAATTCACATCACAATCTGTCTCTCTGCATTGCTGATTTCTGTAGCACACAGCTATGAGGCCTGTACCATGAAAAGCAGTTTGGCCTAGAAAACGCTTTGAGGTTCTCCTGAAAGGTCCTGGAAAGTCCTCAGCTTTATCCTAAGCAGAAAGTGATGTAGAAGCCAAACACACTATTCAGAATATTCCGGCAGTTTGCACTTCAGTTTTCATTCAAGCATAATTCCTGCTCTAGCTCTCCCTTGCATGTCAAAGGAAGGTGAGGAATTAAAGTTCAGTTTCTTAGGGAAAGCAGCTAGAGCTCTGTGAGTGTGGCAGTACACTACACCCTAGGACTGATATCCAATACCATTTACATCACAATCTGGTACTCTGCATTGCTGATATCTGCTGCACATCATTATTAGGCTTGTTCCATGACTATCACTTTGGCATAGAACATGCCTTGAGGTTCTACCGAAAGACAGGTCCTGCAAAGTTCTCACCTATTTTTTTAAGCTGAGCTTGATGTTAGAATTGAAACACTCTTCAGAATGGTCCTGCAGTTTGCATTTCCGTGTTCCTTCAAGCACACTTCGAATGCTAGCTTTCCCAAGCAAGTCAAAGGAAGGTTAGAATGTAAAGTGCAGTTCTTTCTCAGAGAAAGCAGATAGACATTTGTCAGTTTGCAATTGCGCTCCACACTTGGATGTCCAGTACCGTCCAAAGAAGACCGTTTTGTTAGAAGCCAAACACACTCTTCAGATCGGCCTGGCAGTTTGCACTTCAGTTTTCTTTCAGGCACAGTTCTATCGCCAGCTCTCCCGTGCAAGTCAATGGAAGGTTAGGATAGAAAGTGCAGTTCCTTCTTAGAAAAAGCAGCTAGAGCTCTGTCAGTTTTCTAGAGTACACCATTCTTTGCTGTCCATGCAGGATCATTCACATCACAACCTGGCCGCCTGTATTGCTGATTTCTGCAGCACGAGTCTATGAGGCGTATATGCTGAGTAGCACCTTGGCCTAGAAAATGCATTGAGATCCTGATGAAACACAGGTCCTGGAAAGTCCTCTACTTTGTCTGAAGAAGGACTTCATGTGAGAAACCACGCACAGTCTTCACTATGGTCCGGCCGTGTGCACGTTAGTGTTCCTTCAAGAACAATTCTAGCCCCAGCTTTGCCATGCAAGTCCAAGGAAAGTTAGGATATAAAGGTCCGTTCCTTCTCCAAGAAAGGAGCTAGAGCTTTGTCAGTTTGCAAGTGCACTCCAATCTTGGACTTGTATCAAATACCGTTAACATCCCAATCTGGCTCTCAGCATTGCTGAATTCTGTAGCAGAACTCTTTGGGGCCTGTACAATGAAAGGCTCTTTGGCCTGAAAATTGCCCTAAGATTCTGCTGAAAGACAGGTCCCGGAAAGCCCTCAACTTTGTCCTAAGAACGTGTTGTTAGAAGCCAAACTCTTCAGAATTGTTCAGCATGCTGCACTTCACTTTTCATTCGAACCTTCTTCTAGTGCCAGCTAGCCCATGCACATCAATGGAAGGTAAGGATACACTCTGCAGTTCCTTCTCGAGAAAGCAGCTAGAGCTCTGTCATTTTTGACAGTGGACTCCATGCTTGGACTTACAACCTATACAATTCAAATCACAATCAGGCTCTCTGCAATTCTGATTTCTGTAGCCTATCTACATGAGGCCTATAAGGTGAATAGCACTATGGCCTAGAAAGTGCAATGAGGTTCTGCTGAAAGACAGGTTCTGGAATATCCTCAACTTTGTCCTACTAAAAACTTGGTGTTAGAATCCAAAAACACACTCTTCAGAGTGGTCCTGCAGTTTGCACATCAGTTTTCATTCAAGCATTCTTCTAGTGCCAGCTCTCCCATCAACTCAAAGGAAGCTTATATAAAGTGCAGTACATTCTCAGACAAAGCAGCTACATCTCTGTCCGTTTGGCTGTGCACTCCACTGTGGGACTTATATCCAATACCATTCACATCCCAATCTGTCTCTCTGCATTGCTGGTTTCTGTAGCACATCTCTATGAGGCCAGTACAGTGACTAGAACTTTGGTTTAGAAATTGCATTGAGGTTCTGCTGAAAGTGAGGTGCTGGAAATTCCTCCACTTTGCCCTAAGAACTTATTGTAAGCCAAAATCACTCTTCAGAATGATCCCACAGTTTGTACTTCAGTTTTCATTGAAGCATTTTTCTAGCAACTGCTGTCCCATGCAAGTCCATGGAAGGTCATGACATAAAGTGTATTTCCTCTTCAGAGAAAGCAGCCTGAGCACGGAGGGTTTACCAGTGCACTCCACTCTAGGACTTCCATCCAACACCATTCAAAACACATTCTAGCTGTCTGTATTCCTGAATTCTGTAGCATAACGTTATGTGGAATGTACCGCAAATAGCACTTTGGCCCAAAAATTGCATTGAGGTTCTGCTGAAAGACAGGTGCTTGACAGTCCTCAACTTTGCCCTAAGATGAACTTGATGTTTAAATCAAAAACACTCTTCAGTATGATCCTTCAGTTTATACTTCAGCTTTCATTGAAACATTCTTCTAGCCCCAGCTGTCCCGTGTCAGTCAATGGAAGTTTATAATATAAAGTGCAGCTCCTTCTCAGAGAAAGCAGCTAAACGTCTGCTATTTGGGCAGTGCACTACACTCTTTGACTTACTTCCAATACAATTCACATCACAATCTGTCTCTCTGCATTGCTGATTTCTGTAGCACACAGCTATGAGGCCTGTACCATGAAAAGCAGTTTGGCCTAGAAAACGCTTTGAGGTTCTCCTGAAAGGTCCTGGAAAGTCCTCAGCTTTATCCTAAGCAGAAAGTGATGTAGAAGCCAAACACACTATTCAGAATATTCCGGCAGTTTGCACTTCAGTTTTCATTCAAGCATAATTCCTGCTCTAGCTCTCCCTTGCATGTCAAAGGAAGGTGAGGAATTAAAGTTCAGTTTCTTAGGGAAAGCAGCTAGAGCTCTGTGAGTGTGGCAGTACACTACACCCTAGGACTGATATCCAATACCATTTACATCACAATCTGGTACTCTGCATTGCTGATATCTGCTGCACATCATTATTAGGCTTGTTCCATGACTATCACTTTGGCATAGAACATGCCTTGAGGTTCTACCGAAAGACAGGTCCTGCAAAGTTCTCACCTATTTTTTTAAGCTGAGCTTGATGTTAGAATTGAAACACTCTTCAGAATGGTCCTGCAGTTTGCATTTCCGTGTTCCTTCAAGCACACTTCGAATGCTAGCTTTCCCAAGCAAGTCAAAGGAAGGTTAGAATGTAAAGTGCAGTTCTTTCTCAGAGAAAGCAGATAGACATTTGTCAGTTTGCAATTGCGCTCCACACTTGGATGTCCAGTACCGTCCAAAGAAGACCGTTTTGTTAGAAGCCAAACACACTCTTCAGATCGGCCTGGCAGTTTGCACTTCAGTTTTCTTTCAGGCACAGTTCTATCGCCAGCTCTCCCGTGCAAGTCAATGGAAGGTTAGGATAGAAAGTGCAGTTCCTTCTTAGAAAAAGCAGCTAGAGCTCTGTCAGTTTTCTAGAGTACACCATTCTTTGCTGTCCATGCAGGATCATTCACATCACAACCTGGCCGCCTGTATTGCTGATTTCTGCAGCACGAGTCTATGAGGCGTATATGCTGAGTAGCACCTTGGCCTAGAAAATGCATTGAGATCCTGATGAAACACAGGTCCTGGAAAGTCCTCTACTTTGTCTGAAGAAGGACTTCATGTGAGAAACCACGCACAGTCTTCACTATGGTCCGGCCGTGTGCACGTTAGTGTTCCTTCAAGAACAATTCTAGCCCCAGCTTTGCCATGCAAGTCCAAGGAAAGTTAGGATATAAAGGTCCGTTCCTTCTCCAAGAAAGGAGCTAGAGCTTTGTCAGTTTGCAAGTGCACTCCAATCTTGGACTTGTATCAAATACCGTTAACATCCCAATCTGGCTCTCAGCATTGCTGAATTCTGTAGCAGAACTCTTTGGGGCCTGTACAATGAAAGGCTCTTTGGCCTGAAAATTGCCCTAAGATTCTGCTGAAAGACAGGTCCCGGAAAGCCCTCAACTTTGTCCTAAGAACGTGTTGTTAGAAGCCAAACTCTTCAGAATTGTTCAGCATGCTGCACTTCACTTTTCATTCGAACCTTCTTCTAGTGCCAGCTAGCCCATGCACATCAATGGAAGGTAAGGATACACTCTGCAGTTCCTTCTCGAGAAAGCAGCTAGAGCTCTGTCATTTTTGACAGTGGACTCCATGCTTGGACTTACAACCTATACAATTCAAATCACAATCAGGCTCTCTGCAATTCTGATTTCTGTAGCCTATCTACATGAGGCCTATAAGGTGAATAGCACTATGGCCTAGAAAGTGCAATGAGGTTCTGCTGAAAGACAGGTTCTGGAATATCCTCAACTTTGTCCTACTAAAAACTTGGTGTTAGAATCCAAAAACACACTCTTCAGAGTGGTCCTGCAGTTTGCACATCAGTTTTCATTCAAGCATTCTTCTAGTGCCAGCTCTCCCATCAACTCAAAGGAAGCTTATATAAAGTGCAGTACATTCTCAGACAAAGCAGCTACATCTCTGTCCGTTTGGCTGTGCACTCCACTGTGGGACTTATATCCAATACCATTCACATCCCAATCTGTCTCTCTGCATTGCTGGTTTCTGTAGCACATCTCTATGAGGCCAGTACAGTGACTAGAACTTTGGTTTAGAAATTGCATTGAGGTTCTGCTGAAAGTGAGGTGCTGGAAATTCCTCCACTTTGCCCTAAGAACTTATTGTAAGCCAAAATCACTCTTCAGAATGATCCCACAGTTTGTACTTCAGTTTTCATTGAAGCATTTTTCTAGCAACTGCTGTCCCATGCAAGTCCATGGAAGGTCATGACATAAAGTGTATTTCCTCTTCAGAGAAAGCAGCCTGAGCACGGAGGGTTTACCAGTGCACTCCACTCTAGGACTTCCATCCAACACCATTCAAAACACATTCTAGCTGTCTGTATTCCTGAATTCTGTAGCATAACGTTATGTGGAATGTACCGCAAATAGCACTTTGGCCCAAAAATTGCATTGAGGTTCTGCTGAAAGACAGGTGCTTGACAGTCCTCAACTTTGCCCTAAGATGAACTTGATGTTTAAATCAAAAACACTCTTCAGTATGATCCTTCAGTTTATACTTCAGCTTTCATTGAAACATTCTTCTAGCCCCAGCTGTCCCGTGTCAGTCAATGGAAGTTTATAATATAAAGTGCAGCTCCTTCTCAGAGAAAGCAGCTAAACGTCTGCTATTTGGGCAGTGCACTACACTCTTTGACTTACTTCCAATACAATTCACATCACAATCTGTCTCTCTGCATTGCTGATTTCTGTAGCACACAGCTATGAGGCCTGTACCATGAAAAGCAGTTTGGCCTAGAAAACGCTTTGAGGTTCTCCTGAAAGGTCCTGGAAAGTCCTCAGCTTTATCCTAAGCAGAAAGTGATGTAGAAGCCAAACACACTATTCAGAATATTCCGGCAGTTTGCACTTCAGTTTTCATTCAAGCATAATTCCTGCTCTAGCTCTCCCTTGCATGTCAAAGGAAGGTGAGGAATTAAAGTTCAGTTTCTTAGGGAAAGCAGCTAGAGCTCTGTGAGTGTGGCAGTACACTACACCCTAGGACTGATATCCAATACCATTTACATCACAATCTGGTACTCTGCATTGCTGATATCTGCTGCACATCATTATTAGGCTTGTTCCATGACTATCACTTTGGCATAGAACATGCCTTGAGGTTCTACCGAAAGACAGGTCCTGCAAAGTTCTCACCTATTTTTTTAAGCTGAGCTTGATGTTAGAATTGAAACACTCTTCAGAATGGTCCTGCAGTTTGCATTTCCGTGTTCCTTCAAGCACACTTCGAATGCTAGCTTTCCCAAGCAAGTCAAAGGAAGGTTAGAATGTAAAGTGCAGTTCTTTCTCAGAGAAAGCAGATAGACATTTGTCAGTTTGCAATTGCGCTCCACACTTGGATGTCCAGTACCGTCCAAAGAAGACCGTTTTGTTAGAAGCCAAACACACTCTTCAGATCGGCCTGGCAGTTTGCACTTCAGTTTTCTTTCAGGCACAGTTCTATCGCCAGCTCTCCCGTGCAAGTCAATGGAAGGTTAGGATAGAAAGTGCAGTTCCTTCTTAGAAAAAGCAGCTAGAGCTCTGTCAGTTTTCTAGAGTACACCATTCTTTGCTGTCCATGCAGGATCATTCACATCACAACCTGGCCGCCTGTATTGCTGATTTCTGCAGCACGAGTCTATGAGGCGTATATGCTGAGTAGCACCTTGGCCTAGAAAATGCATTGAGATCCTGATGAAACACAGGTCCTGGAAAGTCCTCTACTTTGTCTGAAGAAGGACTTCATGTGAGAAACCACGCACAGTCTTCACTATGGTCCGGCCGTGTGCACGTTAGTGTTCCTTCAAGAACAATTCTAGCCCCAGCTTTGCCATGCAAGTCCAAGGAAAGTTAGGATATAAAGGTCCGTTCCTTCTCCAAGAAAGGAGCTAGAGCTTTGTCAGTTTGCAAGTGCACTCCAATCTTGGACTTGTATCAAATACCGTTAACATCCCAATCTGGCTCTCAGCATTGCTGAATTCTGTAGCAGAACTCTTTGGGGCCTGTACAATGAAAGGCTCTTTGGCCTGAAAATTGCCCTAAGATTCTGCTGAAAGACAGGTCCCGGAAAGCCCTCAACTTTGTCCTAAGAACGTGTTGTTAGAAGCCAAACTCTTCAGAATTGTTCAGCATGCTGCACTTCGCTTTTCATTCGAACCTTCTTCTAGTGCCAGCTAGCCCATGCACATCAATGGAAGGTAAGGATACACTCTGCAGTTCCTTCTCGAGAAAGCAGCTAGAGCTCTGTCATTTTGACAGTGGACTCCATGCTTGGACTTACAACCTATACAATTCAAATCACAATCAGGCTCTCTGCAATTCTGATTTCTGTAGCATATCTACATGAGGCCTATAAGGTGAATAGCACTATGGCCTAGAAAGTGCAATGAGGTTCTGCTGAAAGACAGGTTCTGGAATATCCTCAACTTTGTCCTACTAAAAACTTGGTGTTAGAATCCAAAAACACACTCTTCAGAGTGGTCCTGCAGTTTGCACATCAGTTTTCATTCAAGCATTCTTCTAGTGCCAGCTCTCCCATCAACTCAAAGGAAGCTTATATAAAGTGCAGTACATTCTCAGACAAAGCAGCTACATCTCTGTCCGTTTGGCTGTGCACTCCACTGTGGGACTTATATCCAATACCATTCACATCCCAATCTGTCTCTCTGCATTGCTGGTTTCTGTAGCACATCTCTATGAGGCCAGTACAGTGACTAGAACTTTGGTTTAGAAATTGCATTGAGGTTCTGCTGAAAGTGAGGTGCTGGAAATTCCTCCACTTTGCCCTAAGAACTTATTGTAAGCCAAAATCACTCTTCAGAATGATCCCACAGTTTGTACTTCAGTTTTCATTGAAGCATTTTTCTAGCAACTGCTGTCCCATGCAAGTCCATGGAAGGTCATGACATAAAGTGTATTTCCTCTTCAGAGAAAGCAGCCTGAGCACGGAGGGTTTACCAGTGCACTCCACTCTAGGACTTCCATCCAACACCATTCAAAACACATTCTAGCTGTCTGTATTCCTGAATTCTGTAGCATAACGTTATGTGGAATGTACCGCAAATAGCACTTTGGCCCAAAAATTGCATTGAGGTTCTGCTGAAAGACAGGTGCTTGACAGTCCTCAACTTTGCCCTAAGATGAACTTGATGTTTAAATCAAAAACACTCTTCAGTATGATCCTTCAGTTTATACTTCAGCTTTCATTGAAACATTCTTCTAGCCCCAGCTGTCCCGTGTCAGTCAATGGAAGTTTATAATATAAAGTGCAGCTCCTTCTCAGAGAAAGCAGCTAAACGTCTGCTATTTGGGCAGTGCACTACACTCTTTGACTTACTTCCAATACAATTCACATCACAATCTGTCTCTCTGCATTGCTGATTTCTGTAGCACACAGCTATGAGGCCTGTACCATGAAAAGCAGTTTGGCCTAGAAAACGCTTTGAGGTTCTCCTGAAAGGTCCTGGAAAGTCCTCAGCTTTATCCTAAGCAGAAAGTGATGTAGAAGCCAAACACACTATTCAGAATATTCCGGCAGTTTGCACTTCAGTTTTCATTCAAGCATAATTCCTGCTCTAGCTCTCCCTTGCATGTCAAAGGAAGGTGAGGAATTAAAGTTCAGTTTCTTAGGGAAAGCAGCTAGAGCTCTGTGAGTGTGGCAGTACACTACACCCTAGGACTGATATCCAATACCATTTACATCACAATCTGGTACTCTGCATTGCTGATATCTGCTGCACATCATTATTAGGCTTGTTCCATGACTATCACTTTGGCATAGAACATGCCTTGAGGTTCTACCGAAAGACAGGTCCTGCAAAGTTCTCACCTATTTTTTTAAGCTGAGCTTGATGTTAGAATTGAAACACTCTTCAGAATGGTCCTGCAGTTTGCATTTCCGTGTTCCTTCAAGCACACTTCGAATGCTAGCTTTCCCAAGCAAGTCAAAGGAAGGTTAGAATGTAAAGTGCAGTTCTTTCTCAGAGAAAGCAGATAGACATTTGTCAGTTTGCAATTGCGCTCCACACTTGGATGTCCAGTACCGTCCAAAGAAGACCGTTTTGTTAGAAGCCAAACACACTCTTCAGATCGGCCTGGCAGTTTGCACTTCAGTTTTCTTTCAGGCACAGTTCTATCGCCAGCTCTCCCGTGCAAGTCAATGGAAGGTTAGGATAGAAAGTGCAGTTCCTTCTTAGAAAAAGCAGCTAGAGCTCTGTCAGTTTTCTAGAGTACACCATTCTTTGCTGTCCATGCAGGATCATTCACATCACAACCTGGCCGCCTGTATTGCTGATTTCTGCAGCACGAGTCTATGAGGCGTATATGCTGAGTAGCACCTTGGCCTAGAAAATGCATTGAGATCCTGATGAAACACAGGTCCTGGAAAGTCCTCTACTTTGTCTGAAGAAGGACTTCATGTGAGAAACCACGCACAGTCTTCACTATGGTCCGGCCGTGTGCACGTTAGTGTTCCTTCAAGAACAATTCTAGCCCCAGCTTTGCCATGCAAGTCCAAGGAAAGTTAGGATATAAAGGTCCGTTCCTTCTCCAAGAAAGGAGCTAGAGCTTTGTCAGTTTGCAAGTGCACTCCAATCTTGGACTTGTATCAAATACCGTTAACATCCCAATCTGGCTCTCAGCATTGCTGAATTCTGTAGCAGAACTCTTTGGGGCCTGTACAATGAAAGGCTCTTTGGCCTGAAAATTGCCCTAAGATTCTGCTGAAAGACAGGTCCCGGAAAGCCCTCAACTTTGTCCTAAGAACGTGTTGTTAGAAGCCAAACTCTTCAGAATTGTTCAGCATGCTGCACTTCACTTTTCATTCGAACCTTCTTCTAGTGCCAGCTAGCCCATGCACATCAATGGAAGGTAAGGATACACTCTGCAGTTCCTTCTCGAGAAAGCAGCTAGAGCTCTGTCATTTTGACAGTGGACTCCATGCTTGGACTTACAACCTATACAATTCAAATCACAATCAGGCTCTCTGCAATTCTGATTTCTGTAGCATATCTACATGAGGCCTATAAGGTGAATAGCACTATGGCCTAGAAAGTGCAATGAGGTTCTGCTGAAAGACAGGTTCTGGAATATCCTCAACTTTGTCCTACTAAAAACTTGGTGTTAGAATCCAAAAACACACTCTTCAGAGTGGTCCTGCAGTTTGCACATCAGTTTTCATTCAAGCATTCTTCTAGTGCCAGCTCTCCCATCAACTCAAAGGAAGCTTATATAAAGTGCAGTACATTCTCAGACAAAGCAGCTACATCTCTGTCCGTTTGGCTGTGCACTCCACTGTGGGACTTATATCCAATACCATTCACATCCCAATCTGTCTCTCTGCATTGCTGGTTTCTGTAGCACATCTCTATGAGGCCAGTACAGTGACTAGAACTTTGGTTTAGAAATTGCATTGAGGTTCTGCTGAAAGTGAGGTGCTGGAAATTCCTCCACTTTGCCCTAAGAACTTATTGTAAGCCAAAATCACTCTTCAGAATGATCCCACAGTTTGTACTTCAGTTTTCATTGAAGCATTTTTCTAGCAACTGCTGTCCCATGCAAGTCCATGGAAGGTCATGACATAAAGTGTATTTCCTCTTCAGAGAAAGCAGCCTGAGCACGGAGGGTTTACCAGTGCACTCCACTCTAGGACTTCCATCCAACACCATTCAAAACACATTCTAGCTGTCTGTATTCCTGAATTCTGTAGCATAACGTTATGTGGAATGTACCTCAAATAGCACTTTGGCCCAAAAATTGCATTGAGGTTCTGCTGAAAGACAGGTGCTTGACAGTCCTCAACTTTGCCCTAAGATGAACTTGATGTTTAAATCAAAAACACTCTTCAGTATGATCCTTCAGTTTATACTTCAGCTTTCATTGAAACATTCTTCTAGCCCCAGCTGTCCCGTGTCAGTCAATGGAAGTTTATAATATAAAGTGCAGCTCCTTCTCAGAGAAAGCAGCTAAACGTCTGCTATTTGGGCAGTGCACTACACTCTTTGACTTACTTCCAATACAATTCACATCACAATCTGTCTCTCTGCATTGCTGATTTCTGTAGCACACAGCTATGAGGCCTGTACCATGAAAAGCAGTTTGGCCTAGAAAACGCTTTGAGGTTCTCCTGAAAGGTCCTGGAAAGTCCTCAGCTTTATCCTAAGCAGAAAGTGATGTAGAAGCCAAACACACTATTCAGAATATTCCGGCAGTTTGCACTTCAGTTTTCATTCAAGCATAATTCCTGCTCTAGCTCTCCCTTGCATGTCAAAGGAAGGTGAGGAATTAAAGTTCAGTTTCTTAGGGAAAGCAGCTAGAGCTCTGTGAGTGTGGCAGTACACTACACCCTAGGACTGATATCCAATACCATTTACATCACAATCTGGTACTCTGCATTGCTGATATCTGCTGCACATCATTATTAGGCTTGTTCCATGACTATCACTTTGGCATAGAACATGCCTTGAGGTTCTACCGAAAGACAGGTCCTGCAAAGTTCTCACCTATTTTTTTAAGCTGAGCTTGATGTTAGAATTGAAACACTCTTCAGAATGGTCCTGCAGTTTGCATTTCCGTGTTCCTTCAAGCACACTTCGAATGCTAGCTTTCCCAAGCAAGTCAAAGGAAGGTTAGAATGTAAAGTGCAGTTCTTTCTCAGAGAAAGCAGATAGACATTTGTCAGTTTGCAATTGCGCTCCACACTTGGATGTCCAGTACCGTCCAAAGAAGACCGTTTTGTTAGAAGCCAAACACACTCTTCAGATCGGCCTGGCAGTTTGCACTTCAGTTTTCTTTCAGGCACAGTTCTATCGCCAGCTCTCCCGTGCAAGTCAATGGAAGGTTAGGATAGAAAGTGCAGTTCCTTCTTAGAAAAAGCAGCTAGAGCTCTGTCAGTTTTCTAGAGTACACCATTCTTTGCTGTCCATGCAGGATCATTCACATCACAACCTGGCCGCCTGTATTGCTGATTTCTGCAGCACGAGTCTATGAGGCGTATATGCTGAGTAGCACCTTGGCCTAGAAAATGCATTGAGATCCTGATGAAACACAGGTCCTGGAAAGTCCTCTACTTTGTCTGAAGAAGGACTTCATGTGAGAAACCACGCACAGTCTTCACTATGGTCCGGCCGTGTGCACGTTAGTGTTCCTTCAAGAACAATTCTAGCCCCAGCTTTGCCATGCAAGTCCAAGGAAAGTTAGGATATAAAGGTCCGTTCCTTCTCCAAGAAAGGAGCTAGAGCTTTGTCAGTTTGCAAGTGCACTCCAATCTTGGACTTGTATCAAATACCGTTAACATCCCAATCTGGCTCTCAGCATTGCTGAATTCTGTAGCAGAACTCTTTGGGGCCTGTACAATGAAAGGCTCTTTGGCCTGAAAATTGCCCTAAGATTCTGCTGAAAGACAGGTCCCGGAAAGCCCTCAACTTTGTCCTAAGAACGTGTTGTTAGAAGCCAAACTCTTCAGAATTGTTCAGCATGCTGCACTTCGCTTTTCATTCGAACCTTCTTCTAGTGCCAGCTAGCCCATGCACATCAATGGAAGGTAAGGATACACTCTGCAGTTCCTTCTCGAGAAAGCAGCTAGAGCTCTGTCATTTTGACAGTGGACTCCATGCTTGGACTTACAACCTATACAATTCAAATCACAATCAGGCTCTCTGCAATTCTGATTTCTGTAGCATATCTACATGAGGCCTATAAGGTGAATAGCACTATGGCCTAGAAAGTGCAATGAGGTTCTGCTGAAAGACAGGTTCTGGAATATCCTCAACTTTGTCCTACTAAAAACTTGGTGTTAGAATCCAAAAACACACTCTTCAGAGTGGTCCTGCAGTTTGCACATCAGTTTTCATTCAAGCATTCTTCTAGTGCCAGCTCTCCCATCAACTCAAAGGAAGCTTATATAAAGTGCAGTACATTCTCAGACAAAGCAGCTACATCTCTGTCCGTTTGGCTGTGCACTCCACTGTGGGACTTATATCCAATACCATTCACATCCCAATCTGTCTCTCTGCATTGCTGGTTTCTGTAGCACATCTCTATGAGGCCAGTACAGTGACTAGAACTTTGGTTTAGAAATTGCATTGAGGTTCTGCTGAAAGTGAGGTGCTGGAAATTCCTCCACTTTGCCCTAAGAACTTATTGTAAGCCAAAATCACTCTTCAGAATGATCCCACAGTTTGTACTTCAGTTTTCATTGAAGCATTTTTCTAGCAACTGCTGTCCCATGCAAGTCCATGGAAGGTCATGACATAAAGTGTATTTCCTCTTCAGAGAAAGCAGCCTGAGCACGGAGGGTTTACCAGTGCACTCCACTCTAGGACTTCCATCCAACACCATTCAAAACACATTCTAGCTGTCTGTATTCCTGAATTCTGTAGCATAACGTTATGTGGAATGTACCTCAAATAGCACTTTGGCCCAAAAATTGCATTGAGGTTCTGCT
The DNA here is from genome assembly GCF_053883595.1 of Heterocephalus glaber. Classification (NCBI taxonomy): domain Eukaryota; kingdom Metazoa; phylum Chordata; class Mammalia; order Rodentia; family Bathyergidae; genus Heterocephalus; species Heterocephalus glaber. The sequence goes on along the minus strand of NW_028258467.1, from coordinate 12,233,771 downwards.
GAAAGACAGGTGCTTGACAGTCCTCAACTTTGCCCTAAGATGAACTTGATGTTTAAATCAAAAACACTCTTCAGTATGATCCTTCAGTTTATACTTCAGCTTTCATTGAAACATTCTTCTAGCCCCAGCTGTCCCGTGTCAGTCAATGGAAGTTTATAATATAAAGTGCAGCTCCTTCTCAGAGAAAGCAGCTAAACGTCTGCTATTTGGGCAGTGCACTACACTCTTTGACTTACTTCCAATACAATTCACATCACAATCTGTCTCTCTGCATTGCTGATTTCTGTAGCACACAGCTATGAGGCCTGTACCATGAAAAGCAGTTTGGCCTAGAAAACGCTTTGAGGTTCTCCTGAAAGGTCCTGGAAAGTCCTCAGCTTTATCCTAAGCAGAAAGTGATGTAGAAGCCAAACACACTATTCAGAATATTCCGGCAGTTTGCACTTCAGTTTTCATTCAAGCATAATTCCTGCTCTAGCTCTCCCTTGCATGTCAAAGGAAGGTGAGGAATTAAAGTTCAGTTTCTTAGGGAAAGCAGCTAGAGCTCTGTGAGTGTGGCAGTACACTACACCCTAGGACTGATATCCAATACCATTTACATCACAATCTGGTACTCTGCATTGCTGATATCTGCTGCACATCATTATTAGGCTTGTTCCATGACTATCACTTTGGCATAGAACATGCCTTGAGGTTCTACCGAAAGACAGGTCCTGCAAAGTTCTCACCTATTTTTTTAAGCTGAGCTTGATGTTAGAATTGAAACACTCTTCAGAATGGTCCTGCAGTTTGCATTTCCGTGTTCCTTCAAGCACACTTCGAATGCTAGCTTTCCCAAGCAAGTCAAAGGAAGGTTAGAATGTAAAGTGCAGTTCTTTCTCAGAGAAAGCAGATAGACATTTGTCAGTTTGCAATTGCGCTCCACACTTGGATGTCCAGTACCGTCCAAAGAAGACCGTTTTGTTAGAAGCCAAACACACTCTTCAGATCGGCCTGGCAGTTTGCACTTCAGTTTTCTTTCAGGCACAGTTCTATCGCCAGCTCTCCCGTGCAAGTCAATGGAAGGTTAGGATAGAAAGTGCAGTTCCTTCTTAGAAAAAGCAGCTAGAGCTCTGTCAGTTTTCTAGAGTACACCATTCTTTGCTGTCCATGCAGGATCATTCACATCACAACCTGGCCGCCTGTATTGCTGATTTCTGCAGCACGAGTCTATGAGGCGTATATGCTGAGTAGCACCTTGGCCTAGAAAATGCATTGAGATCCTGATGAAACACAGGTCCTGGAAAGTCCTCTACTTTGTCTGAAGAAGGACTTCATGTGAGAAACCACGCACAGTCTTCACTATGGTCCGGCCGTGTGCACGTTAGTGTTCCTTCAAGAACAATTCTAGCCCCAGCTTTGCCATGCAAGTCCAAGGAAAGTTAGGATATAAAGGTCCGTTCCTTCTCCAAGAAAGGAGCTAGAGCTTTGTCAGTTTGCAAGTGCACTCCAATCTTGGACTTGTATCAAATACCGTTAACATCCCAATCTGGCTCTCAGCATTGCTGAATTCTGTAGCAGAACTCTTTGGGGCCTGTACAATGAAAGGCTCTTTGGCCTGAAAATTGCCCTAAGATTCTGCTGAAAGACAGGTCCCGGAAAGCCCTCAACTTTGTCCTAAGAACGTGTTGTTAGAAGCCAAACTCTTCAGAATTGTTCAGCATGCTGCACTTCGCTTTTCATTCGAACCTTCTTCTAGTGCCAGCTAGCCCATGCACATCAATGGAAGGTAAGGATACACTCTGCAGTTCCTTCTCGAGAAAGCAGCTAGAGCTCTGTCATTTTGACAGTGGACTCCATGCTTGGACTTACAACCTATACAATTCAAATCACAATCAGGCTCTCTGCAATTCTGATTTCTGTAGCATATCTACATGAGGCCTATAAGGTGAATAGCACTATGGCCTAGAAAGTGCAATGAGGTTCTGCTGAAAGACAGGTTCTGGAATATCCTCAACTTTGTCCTACTAAAAACTTGGTGTTAGAATCCAAAAACACACTCTTCAGAGTGGTCCTGCAGTTTGCACATCAGTTTTCATTCAAGCATTCTTCTAGTGCCAGCTCTCCCATCAACTCAAAGGAAGCTTATATAAAGTGCAGTACATTCTCAGACAAAGCAGCTACATCTCTGTCCGTTTGGCTGTGCACTCCACTGTGGGACTTATATCCAATACCACTCACATCCCAATCTGTCTCTCTGCATTGCTGGTTTCTGTAGCACATCTCTATGAGGCCAGTACAGTGACTAGAACTTTGGTTTAGAAATTGCATTGAGGTTCTGCTGAAAGTGAGGTGCTGGAAATTCCTCCACTTTGCCCTAAGAACTTATTGTAAGCCAAAATCACTCTTCAGAATGATCCCACAGTTTGTACTTCAGTTTTCATTGAAGCATTTTTCTAGCAACTGCTGTCCCATGCAAGTCCATGGAAGGTCATGACATAAAGTGTATTTCCTCTTCAGAGAAAGCAGCCTGAGCACGGAGGGTTTACCAGTGCACTCCACTCTAGGACTTCCATCCAACACCATTCAAAACACATTCTAGCTGTCTGTATTCCTGAATTCTGTAGCATAACGTTATGTGGAATGTACCTCAAATAGCACTTTGGCCCAAAAATTGCATTGAGGTTCTGCTGAAAGACAGGTGCTTGACAGTCCTCAACTTTGCCCTAAGATGAACTTGATGTTTAAATCAAAAACACTCTTCAGTATGATCCTTCAGTTTATACTTCAGCTTTCATTGAAACATTCTTCTAGCCCCAGCTGTCCCGTGTCAGTCAATGGAAGTTTATAATATAAAGTGCAGCTCCTTCTCAGAGAAAGCAGCTAAACGTCTGCTATTTGGGCAGTGCACTACACTCTTTGACTTACTTCCAATACAATTCACATCACAATCTGTCTCTCTGCATTGCTGATTTCTGTAGCACACAGCTATGAGGCCTGTACCATGAAAAGCAGTTTGGCCTAGAAAACGCTTTGAGGTTCTCCTGAAAGGTCCTGGAAAGTCCTCAGCTTTATCCTAAGCAGAAAGTGATGTAGAAGCCAAACACACTATTCAGAATATTCCGGCAGTTTGCACTTCAGTTTTCATTCAAGCATAATTCCTGCTCTAGCTCTCCCTTGCATGTCAAAGGAAGGTGAGGAATTAAAGTTCAGTTTCTTAGGGAAAGCAGCTAGAGCTCTGTGAGTGTGGCAGTACACTACACCCTAGGACTGATATCCAATACCATTTACATCACAATCTGGTACTCTGCATTGCTGATATCTGCTGCACATCATTATTAGGCTTGTTCCATGACTATCACTTTGGCATAGAACATGCCTTGAGGTTCTACCGAAAGACAGGTCCTGCAAAGTTCTCACCTATTTTTTTAAGCTGAGCTTGATGTTAGAATTGAAACACTCTTCAGAATGGTCCTGCAGTTTGCATTTCCGTGTTCCTTCAAGCACACTTCGAATGCTAGCTTTCCCAAGCAAGTCAAAGGAAGGTTAGAATGTAAAGTGCAGTTCTTTCTCAGAGAAAGCAGATAGACATTTGTCAGTTTGCAATTGCGCTCCACACTTGGATGTCCAGTACCGTCCAAAGAAGACCGTTTTGTTAGAAGCCAAACACACTCTTCAGATCGGCCTGGCAGTTTGCACTTCAGTTTTCTTTCAGGCACAGTTCTATCGCCAGCTCTCCCGTGCAAGTCAATGGAAGGTTAGGATAGAAAGTGCAGTTCCTTCTTAGAAAAAGCAGCTAGAGCTCTGTCAGTTTTCTAGAGTACACCATTCTTTGCTGTCCATGCAGGATCATTCACATCACAACCTGGCCGCCTGTATTGCTGATTTCTGCAGCACGAGTCTATGAGGCGTATATGCTGAGTAGCACCTTGGCCTAGAAAATGCATTGAGATCCTGATGAAACACAGGTCCTGGAAAGTCCTCTACTTTGTCTGAAGAAGGACTTCATGTGAGAAACCACGCACAGTCTTCACTATGGTCCAGCCGTGTGCACGTTAGTGTTCCTTCAAGAACAATTCTAGCCCCAGCTTTGCCATGCAAGTCCAAGGAAAGTTAGGATATAAAGGTCCGTTCCTTCTCCAAGAAAGGAGCTAGAGCTTTGTCAGTTTGCAAGTGCACTCCAATCTTGGACTTGTATCAAATACCGTTAACATCCCAATCTGGCTCTCAGCATTGCTGAATTCTGTAGCAGAACTCTTTGGGGCCTGTACAATGAAAGGCTCTTTGGCCTGAAAATTGCCCTAAGATTCTGCTGAAAGACAGGTCCCGGAAAGCCCTCAACTTTGTCCTAAGAACGTGTTGTTAGAAGCCAAACTCTTCAGAATTGTTCAGCATGCTGCACTTCGCTTTTCATTCGAACCTTCTTCTAGTGCCAGCTAGCCCATGCACATCAATGGAAGGTAAGGATACACTCTGCAGTTCCTTCTCGAGAAAGCAGCTAGAGCTCTGTCATTTTGACAGTGGACTCCATGCTTGGACTTACAACCTATACAATTCAAATCACAATCAGGCTCTCTGCAATTCTGATTTCTGTAGCATATCTACATGAGGCCTATAAGGCGAATAGCACTATGGCCTAGAAAGTGCAATGAGGTTCTGCTGAAAGACAGGTTCTGGAATATCCTCAACTTTGTCCTACTAAAAACTTGGTGTTAGAATCCAAAAACACACTCTTCAGAGTGGTCCTGCAGTTTGCACATCAGTTTTCATTCAAGCATTCTTCTAGTGCCAGCTCTCCCATCAACTCAAAGGAAGCTTATATAAAGTGCAGTACATTCTCAGACAAAGCAGCTACATCTCTGTCCGTTTGGCTGTGCACTCCACTGTGGGACTTATATCCAATACCACTCACATCCCAATCTGTCTCTCTGCATTGCTGGTTTCTGTAGCACATCTCTATGAGGCCAGTACAGTGACTAGAACTTTGGTTTAGAAATTGCATTGAGGTTCTGCTGAAAGTGAGGTGCTGGAAATTCCTCCACTTTGCCCTAAGAACTTATTGTAAGCCAAAATCACTCTTCAGAATGATCCCACAGTTTGTACTTCAGTTTTCATTGAAGCATTTTTCTAGCAACTGCTGTCCCATGCAAGTCCATGGAAGGTCATGACATAAAGTGTATTTCCTCTTCAGAGAAAGCAGCCTGAGCACGGAGGGTTTACCAGTGCACTCCACTCTAGGACTTCCATCCAACACCATTCAAAACACATTCTAGCTGTCTGTATTCCTGAATTCTGTAGCATAACGTTATGTGGAATGTACCTCAAATAGCACTTTGGCCCAAAAATTGCATTGAGGTTCTGCTGAAAGACAGGTGCTTGACAGTCCTCAACTTTGCCCTAAGATGAACTTGATGTTTAAATCAAAAACACTCTTCAGTATGATCCTTCAGTTTATACTTCAGCTTTCATTGAAACATTCTTCTAGCCCCAGCTGTCCCGTGTCAGTCAATGGAAGTTTATAATATAAAGTGCAGCTCCTTCTCAGAGAAAGCAGCTAAACGTCTGCTATTTGGGCAGTGCACTACACTCTTTGACTTACTTCCAATACAATTCACATCACAATCTGTCTCTCTGCATTGCTGATTTCTGTAGCACACAGCTATGAGGCCTGTACCATGAAAAGCAGTTTGGCCTAGAAAACGCTTTGAGGTTCTCCTGAAAGGTCCTGGAAAGTCCTCAGCTTTATCCTAAGCAGAAAGTGATGTAGAAGCCAAACACACTATTCAGAATATTCCGGCAGTTTGCACTTCAGTTTTCATTCAAGCATAATTCCTGCTCTAGCTCTCCCTTGCATGTCAAAGGAAGGTGAGGAATTAAAGTTCAGTTTCTTAGGGAAAGCAGCTAGAGCTCTGTGAGTGTGGCAGTACACTACACCCTAGGACTGATATCCAATACCATTTACATCACAATCTGGTACTCTGCATTGCTGATATCTGCTGCACATCATTATTAGGCTTGTTCCATGACTATCACTTTGGCATAGAACATGCCTTGAGGTTCTACCGAAAGACAGGTCCTGCAAAGTTCTCACCTATTTTTTTAAGCTGAGCTTGATGTTAGAATTGAAACACTCTTCAGAATGGTCCTGCAGTTTGCATTTCCGTGTTCCTTCAAGCACACTTCGAATGCTAGCTTTCCCAAGCAAGTCAAAGGAAGGTTAGAATGTAAAGTGCAGTTCTTTCTCAGAGAAAGCAGATAGACATTTGTCAGTTTGCAATTGCGCTCCACACTTGGATGTCCAGTACCGTCCAAAGAAGACCGTTTTGTTAGAAGCCAAACACACTCTTCAGATCGGCCTGGCAGTTTGCACTTCAGTTTTCTTTCAGGCACAGTTCTATCGCCAGCTCTCCCGTGCAAGTCAATGGAAGGTTAGGATAGAAAGTGCAGTTCCTTCTTAGAAAAAGCAGCTAGAGCTCTGTCAGTTTTCTAGAGTACACCATTCTTTGCTGTCCATGCAGGATCATTCACATCACAACCTGGCCGCCTGTATTGCTGATTTCTGCAGCACGAGTCTATGAGGCGTATATGCTGAGTAGCACCTTGGCCTAGAAAATGCATTGAGATCCTGATGAAACACAGGTCCTGGAAAGTCCTCTACTTTGTCTGAAGAAGGACTTCATGTGAGAAACCACGCACAGTCTTCACTATGGTCCGGCCGTGTGCACGTTAGTGTTCCTTCAAGAACAATTCTAGCCCCAGCTTTGCCATGCAAGTCCAAGGAAAGTTAGGATATAAAGGTCCGTTCCTTCTCCAAGAAAGGAGCTAGAGCTTTGTCAGTTTGCAAGTGCACTCCAATCTTGGACTTGTATCAAATACCGTTAACATCCCAATCTGGCTCTCAGCATTGCTGAATTCTGTAGCAGAACTCTTTGGGGCCTGTACAATGAAAGGCTCTTTGGCCTGAAAATTGCCCTAAGATTCTGCTGAAAGACAGGTCCCGGAAAGCCCTCAACTTTGTCCTAAGAACGTGTTGTTAGAAGCCAAACTCTTCAGAATTGTTCAGCATGCTGCACTTCGCTTTTCATTCGAACCTTCTTCTAGTGCCAGCTAGCCCATGCACATCAATGGAAGGTAAGGATACACTCTGCAGTTCCTTCTCGAGAAAGCAGCTAGAGCTCTGTCATTTTGACAGTGGACTCCATGCTTGGACTTACAACCTATACAATTCAAATCACAATCAGGCTCTCTGCAATTCTGATTTCTGTAGCATATCTACATGAGGCCTATAAGGTGAATAGCACTATGGCCTAGAAAGTGCAATGAGGTTCTGCTGAAAGACAGGTTCTGGAATATCCTCAACTTTGTCCTACTAAAAACTTGGTGTTAGAATCCAAAAACACACTCTTCAGAGTGGTCCTGCAGTTTGCACATCAGTTTTCATTCAAGCATTCTTCTAGTGCCAGCTCTCCCATCAACTCAAAGGAAGCTTATATAAAGTGCAGTACATTCTCAGACAAAGCAGCTACATCTCTGTCCGTTTGGCTGTGCACTCCACTGTGGGACTTATATCCAATACCATTCACATCCCAATCTGTCTCTCTGCATTGCTGGTTTCTGTAGCACATCTCTATGAGGCCAGTACAGTGACTAGAACTTTGGTTTAGAAATTGCATTGAGGTTCTGCTGAAAGTGAGGTGCTGGAAATTCCTCCACTTTGCCCTAAGAACTTATTGTAAGCCAAAATCACTCTTCAGAATGATCCCACAGTTTGTACTTCAGTTTTCATTGAAGCATTTTTCTAGCAACTGCTGTCCCATGCAAGTCCATGGAAGGTCATGACATAAAGTGTATTTCCTCTTCAGAGAAAGCAGCCTGAGCACGGAGGGTTTACCAGTGCACTCCACTCTAGGACTTCCATCCAACACCATTCAAAACACATTCTAGCTGTCTGTATTCCTGAATTCTGTAGCATAACGTTATGTGGAATGTACCTCAAATAGCACTTTGGCCCAAAAATTGCATTGAGGTTCTGCTGAAAGACAGGTGCTTGACAGTCCTCAACTTTGCCCTAAGATGAACTTGATGTTTAAATCAAAAACACTCTTCAGTATGATCCTTCAGTTTATACTTCAGCTTTCATTGAAACATTCTTCTAGCCCCAGCTGTCCCGTGTCAGTCAATGGAAGTTTATAATATAAAGTGCAGCTCCTTCTCAGAGAAAGCAGCTAAACGTCTGCTATTTGGGCAGTGCACTACACTCTTTGACTTACTTCCAATACAATTCACATCACAATCTGTCTCTCTGCATTGCTGATTTCTGTAGCACACAGCTATGAGGCCTGTACCATGAAAAGCAGTTTGGCCTAGAAAACGCTTTGAGGTTCTCCTGAAAGGTCCTGGAAAGTCCTCAGCTTTATCCTAAGCAGAAAGTGATGTAGAAGCCAAACACACTATTCAGAATATTCCGGCAGTTTGCACTTCAGTTTTCATTCAAGCATAATTCCTGCTCTAGCTCTCCCTTGCATGTCAAAGGAAGGTGAGGAATTAAAGTTCAGTTTCTTAGGGAAAGCAGCTAGAGCTCTGTGAGTGTGGCAGTACACTACACCCTAGGACTGATATCCAATACCATTTACATCACAATCTGGTACTCTGCATTGCTGATATCTGCTGCACATCATTATTAGGCTTGTTCCATGACTATCACTTTGGCATAGAACATGCCTTGAGGTTCTACCGAAAGACAGGTCCTGCAAAGTTCTCACCTATTTTTTTAAGCTGAGCTTGATGTTAGAATTGAAACACTCTTCAGAATGGTCCTGCAGTTTGCATTTCCGTGTTCCTTCAAGCACACTTCGAATGCTAGCTTTCCCAAGCAAGTCAAAGGAAGGTTAGAATGTAAAGTGCAGTTCTTTCTCAGAGAAAGCAGATAGACATTTGTCAGTTTGCAATTGCGCTCCACACTTGGATGTCCAGTACCGTCCAAAGAAGACCGTTTTGTTAGAAGCCAAACACACTCTTCAGATCGGCCTGGCAGTTTGCACTTCAGTTTTCTTTCAGGCACAGTTCTATCGCCAGCTCTCCCGTGCAAGTCAATGGAAGGTTAGGATAGAAAGTGCAGTTCCTTCTTAGAAAAAGCAGCTAGAGCTCTGTCAGTTTTCTAGAGTACACCATTCTTTGCTGTCCATGCAGGATCATTCACATCACAACCTGGCCGCCTGTATTGCTGATTTCTGCAGCACGAGTCTATGAGGCGTATATGCTGAGTAGCACCTTGGCCTAGAAAATGCATTGAGATCCTGATGAAACACAGGTCCTGGAAAGTCCTCTACTTTGTCTGAAGAAGGACTTCATGTGAGAAACCACGCACAGTCTTCACTATGGTCCGGCCGTGTGCACGTTAGTGTTCCTTCAAGAACAATTCTAGCCCCAGCTTTGCCATGCAAGTCCAAGGAAAGTTAGGATATAAAGGTCCGTTCCTTCTCCAAGAAAGGAGCTAGAGCTTTGTCAGTTTGCAAGTGCACTCCAATCTTGGACTTGTATCAAATACCGTTAACATCCCAATCTGGCTCTCAGCATTGCTGAATTCTGTAGCAGAACTCTTTGGGGCCTGTACAATGAAAGGCTCTTTGGCCTGAAAATTGCCCTAAGATTCTGCTGAAAGACAGGTCCCGGAAAGCCCTCAACTTTGTCCTAAGAACGTGTTGTTAGAAGCCAAACTCTTCAGAATTGTTCAGCATGCTGCACTTCGCTTTTCATTCGAACCTTCTTCTAGTGCCAGCTAGCCCATGCACATCAATGGAAGGTAAGGATACACTCTGCAGTTCCTTCTCGAGAAAGCAGCTAGAGCTCTGTCATTTTGACAGTGGACTCCATGCTTGGACTTACAACCTATACAATTCAAATCACAATCAGGCTCTCTGCAATTCTGATTTCTGTAGCATATCTACATGAGGCCTATAAGGCGAATAGCACTATGGCCTAGAAAGTGCAATGAGGTTCTGCTGAAAGACAGGTTCTGGAATATCCTCAACTTTGTCCTACTAAAAACTTGGTGTTAGAATCCAAAAACACACTCTTCAGAGTGGTCCTGCAGTTTGCACATCAGTTTTCATTCAAGCATTCTTCTAGTGCCAGCTCTCCCATCAACTCAAAGGAAGCTTATATAAAGTGCAGTACATTCTCAGACAAAGCAGCTACATCTCTGTCCGTTTGGCTGTGCACTCCACTGTGGGACTTATATCCAATACCACTCACATCCCAATCTGTCTCTCTGCATTGCTGGTTTCTGTAGCACATCTCTATGAGGCCAGTACAGTGACTAGAACTTTGGTTTAGAAATTGCATTGAGGTTCTGCTGAAAGTGAGGTGCTGGAAATTCCTCCACTTTGCCCTAAGAACTTATTGTAAGCCAAAATCACTCTTCAGAATGATCCCACAGTTTGTACTTCAGTTTTCATTGAAGCATTTTTCTAGCAACTGCTGTCCCATGCAAGTCCATGGAAGGTCATGACATAAAGTGTATTTCCTCTTCAGAGAAAGCAGCCTGAGCACGGAGGGTTTACCAGTGCACTCCACTCTAGGACTTCCATCCAACACCATTCAAAACACATTCTAGCTGTCTGTATTCCTGAATTCTGTAGCATAACGTTATGTGGAATGTACCTCAAATAGCACTTTGGCCCAAAAATTGCATTGAGGTTCTGCTGAAAGACAGGTGCTTGACAGTCCTCAACTTTGCCCTAAGATGAACTTGATGTTTAAATCAAAAACACTCTTCAGTATGATCCTTCAGTTTATACTTCAGCTTTCATTGAAACATTCTTCTAGCCCCAGCTGTCCCGTGTCAGTCAATGGAAGTTTATAATATAAAGTGCAGCTCCTTCTCAGAGAAAGCAGCTAAACGTCTGCTATTTGGGCAGTGCACTACACTCTTTGACTTACTTCCAATACAATTCACATCACAATCTGTCTCTCTGCATTGCTGATTTCTGTAGCACACAGCTATGAGGCCTGTACCATGAAAAGCAGTTTGGCCTAGAAAACGCTTTGAGGTTCTCCTGAAAGGTCCTGGAAAGTCCTCAGCTTTATCCTAAGCAGAAAGTGATGTAGAAGCCAAACACACTATTCAGAATATTCCGGCAGTTTGCACTTCAGTTTTCATTCAAGCATAATTCCTGCTCTAGCTCTCCCTTGCATGTCAAAGGAAGGTGAGGAATTAAAGTTCAGTTTCTTAGGGAAAGCAGCTAGAGCTCTGTGAGTGTGGCAGTACACTACACCCTAGGACTGATATCCAATACCATTTACATCACAATCTGGTACTCTGCATTGCTGATATCTGCTGCACATCATTATTAGGCTTGTTCCATGACTATCACTTTGGCATAGAACATGCCTTGAGGTTCTACCGAAAGACAGGTCCTGCAAAGTTCTCACCTATTTTTTTAAGCTGAGCTTGATGTTAGAATTGAAACACTCTTCAGAATGGTCCTGCAGTTTGCATTTCCGTGTTCCTTCAAGCACACTTCGAATGCTAGCTTTCCCAAGCAAGTCAAAGGAAGGTTAGAATGTAAAGTGCAGTTCTTTCTCAGAGAAAGCAGATAGACATTTGTCAGTTTGCAATTGCGCTCCACACTTGGATGTCCAGTACCGTCCAAAGAAGACCGTTTTGTTAGAAGCCAAACACACTCTTCAGATCGGCCTGGCAGTTTGCACTTCAGTTTTCTTTCAGGCACAGTTCTATCGCCAGCTCTCCCGTGCAAGTCAATGGAAGGTTAGGATAGAAAGTGCAGTTCCTTCTTAGAAAAAGCAGCTAGAGCTCTGTCAGTTTTCTAGAGTACACCATTCTTTGCTGTCCATGCAGGATCATTCACATCACAACCTGGCCGCCTGTATTGCTGATTTCTGCAGCACGAGTCTATGAGGCGTATATGCTGAGTAGCACCTTGGCCTAGAAAATGCATTGAGATCCTGATGAAACACAGGTCCTGGAAAGTCCTCTACTTTGTCTGAAGAAGGACTTCATGTGAGAAACCACGCACAGTCTTCACTATGGTCCAGCCGTGTGCACGTTAGTGTTCCTTCAAGAACAATTCTAGCCCCAGCTTTGCCATGCAAGTCCAAGGAAAGTTAGGATATAAAGGTCCGTTCCTTCTCCAAGAAAGGAGCTAGAGCTTTGTCAGTTTGCAAGTGCACTCCAATCTTGGACTTGTATCAAATACCGTTAACATCCCAATCTGGCTCTCAGCATTGCTGAATTCTGTAGCAGAACTCTTTGGGGCCTGTACAATGAAAGGCTCTTTGGCCTGAAAATTGCCCTAAGATTCTGCTGAAAGACAGGTCCCGGAAAGCCCTCAACTTTGTCCTAAGAACGTGTTGTTAGAAGCCAAACTCTTCAGAATTGTTCAGCATGCTGCACTTCGCTTTTCATTCGAACCTTCTTCTAGTGCCAGCTAGCCCATGCACATCAATGGAAGGTAAGGATACACTCTGCAGTTCCTTCTCGAGAAAGCAGCTAGAGCTCTGTCATTTTGACAGTGGACTCCATGCTTGGACTTACAACCTATACAATTCAAATCACAATCAGGCTCTCTGCAATTCTGATTTCTGTAGCATATCTACATGAGGCCTATAAGGCGAATAGCACTATGGCCTAGAAAGTGCAATGAGGTTCTGCTGAAAGACAGGTTCTGGAATATCCTCAACTTTGTCCTACTAAAAACTTGGTGTTAGAATCCAAAAACACACTCTTCAGAGTGGTCCTGCAGTTTGCACATCAGTTTTCATTCAAGCATTCTTCTAGTGCCAGCTCTCCCATCAACTCAAAGGAAGCTTATATAAAGTGCAGTACATTCTCAGACAAAGCAGCTACATCTCTGTCCGTTTGGCTGTGCACTCCACTGTGGGACTTATATCCAATACCATTCACATCCCAATCTGTCTCTCTGCATTGCTGGTTTCTGTAGCACATCTCTATGAGGCCAGTACAGTGACTAGAACTTTGGTTTAGAAATTGCATTGAGGTTCTGCTGAAAGTGAGGTGCTGGAAATTCCTCCACTTTGCCCTAAGAACTTATTGTAAGCCAAAATCACTCTTCAGAATGATCCCACAGTTTGTACTTCAGTTTTCATTGAAGCATTTTTCTAGCAACTGCTGTCCCATGCAAGTCCATGGAAGGTCATGACATAAAGTGTATTTCCTCTTCAGAGAAAGCAGCCTGAGCACGGAGGGTTTACCAGTGCACTCCACTCTAGGACTTCCATCCAACACCATTCAAAACACATTCTAGCTGTCTGTATTCCTGAATTCTGTAGCATAACGTTATGTGGAATGTACCTCAAATAGCACTTTGGCCCAAAAATTGCATTGAGGTTCTGCTGAAAGACAGGTGCTTGACAGTCCTCAACTTTGCCCTAAGATGAACTTGATGTTTAAATCAAAAACACTCTTCAGTATGATCCTTCAGTTTATACTTCAGCTTTCATTGAAACATTCTTCTAGCCCCAGCTGTCCCGTGTCAGTCAATGGAAGTTTATAATATAAAGTGCAGCTCCTTCTCAGAGAAAGCAGCTAAACGTCTGCTATTTGGGCAGTGCACTACACTCTTTGACTTACTTCCAATACAATTCACATCACAATCTGTCTCTCTGCATTGCTGATTTCTGTAGCACACAGCTATGAGGCCTGTACCATGAAAAGCAGTTTGGCCTAGAAAACGCTTTGAGGTTCTCCTGAAAGGTCCTGGAAAGTCCTCAGCTTTATCCTAAGCAGAAAGTGATGTAGAAGCCAAACACACTATTCAGAATATTCCGGCAGTTTGCACTTCAGTTTTCATTCAAGCATAATTCCTGCTCTAGCTCTCCCTTGCATGTCAAAGGAAGGTGAGGAATTAAAGTTCAGTTTCTTAGGGAAAGCAGCTAGAGCTCTGTGAGTGTGGCAGTACACTACACCCTAGGACTGATATCCAATACCATTTACATCACAATCTGGTACTCTGCATTGCTGATATCTGCTGCACATCATTATTAGGCTTGTTCCATGACTATCACTTTGGCATAGAACATGCCTTGAGGTTCTACCGAAAGACAGGTCCTGCAAAGTTCTCACCTATTTTTTTAAGCTGAGCTTGATGTTAGAATTGAAACACTCTTCAGAATGGTCCTGCAGTTTGCATTTCCGTGTTCCTTCAAGCACACTTCGAATGCTAGCTTTCCCAAGCAAGTCAAAGGAAGGTTAGAATGTAAAGTGCAGTTCTTTCTCAGAGAAAGCAGATAGACATTTGTCAGTTTGCAATTGCGCTCCACACTTGGATGTCCAGTACCGTCCAAAGAAGACCGTTTTGTTAGAAGCCAAACACACTCTTCAGATCGGCCTGGCAGTTTGCACTTCAGTTTTCTTTCAGGCACAGTTCTATCGCCAGCTCTCCCGTGCAAGTCAATGGAAGGTTAGGATAGAAAGTGCAGTTCCTTCTTAGAAAAAGCAGCTAGAGCTCTGTCAGTTTTCTAGAGTACACCATTCTTTGCTGTCCATGCAGGATCATTCACATCACAACCTGGCCGCCTGTATTGCTGATTTCTGCAGCACGAGTCTATGAGGCGTATATGCTGAGTAGCACCTTGGCCTAGAAAATGCATTGAGATCCTGATGAAACACAGGTCCTGGAAAGTCCTCTACTTTGTCTGAAGAAGGACTTCATGTGAGAAACCACGCACAGTCTTCACTATGGTCCGGCCGTGTGCACGTTAGTGTTCCTTCAAGAACAATTCTAGCCCCAGCTTTGCCATGCAAGTCCAAGGAAAGTTAGGATATAAAGGTCCGTTCCTTCTCCAAGAAAGGAGCTAGAGCTTTGTCAGTTTGCAAGTGCACTCCAATCTTGGACTTGTATCAAATACCGTTAACATCCCAATCTGGCTCTCAGCATTGCTGAATTCTGTAGCAGAACTCTTTGGGGCCTGTACAATGAAAGGCTCTTTGGCCTGAAAATTGCCCTAAGATTCTGCTGAAAGACAGGTCCCGGAAAGCCCTCAACTTTGTCCTAAGAACGTGTTGTTAGAAGCCAAACTCTTCAGAATTGTTCAGCATGCTGCACTTCGCTTTTCATTCGAACCTTCTTCTAGTGCCAGCTAGCCCATGCACATCAATGGAAGGTAAGGATACACTCTGCAGTTCCTTCTCGAGAAAGCAGCTAGAGCTCTGTCATTTTGACAGTGGACTCCATGCTTGGACTTACAACCTATACAATTCAAATCACAATCAGGCTCTCTGCAATTCTGATTTCTGTAGCATATCTACATGAGGCCTATAAGGCGAATAGCACTATGGCCTAGAAAGTGCAATGAGGTTCTGCTGAAAGACAGGTTCTGGAATATCCTCAACTTTGTCCTACTAAAAACTTGGTGTTAGAATCCAAAAACACACTCTTCAGAGTGGTCCTGCAGTTTGCACATCAGTTTTCATTCAAGCATTCTTCTAGTGCCAGCTCTCCCATCAACTCAAAGGAAGCTTATATAAAGTGCAGTACATTCTCAGACAAAGCAGCTACATCTCTGTCCGTTTGGCTGTGCACTCCACTGTGGGACTTATATCCAATACCACTCACATCCCAATCTGTCTCTCTGCATTGCTGGTTTCTGTAGCACATCTCTATGAGGCCAGTACAGTGACTAGAACTTTGGTTTA
Source organism: Heterocephalus glaber (assembly GCF_053883595.1). Classification (NCBI taxonomy): domain Eukaryota; kingdom Metazoa; phylum Chordata; class Mammalia; order Rodentia; family Bathyergidae; genus Heterocephalus; species Heterocephalus glaber. The sequence continues at coordinate 12,218,116 of NW_028258467.1, read as the reverse complement.
GAAATTGCATTGAGGTTCTGCTGAAAGTGAGGTGCTGGAAATTCCTCCACTTTGCCCTAAGAACTTATTGTAAGCCAAAATCACTCTTCAGAATGATCCCACAGTTTGTACTTCAGTTTTCATTGAAGCATTTTTCTAGCAACTGCTGTCCCATGCAAGTCCATGGAAGGTCATGACATAAAGTGTATTTCCTCTTCAGAGAAAGCAGCCTGAGCACGGAGGGTTTACCAGTGCACTCCACTCTAGGACTTCCATCCAACACCATTCAAAACACATTCTAGCTGTCTGTATTCCTGAATTCTGTAGCATAACGTTATGTGGAATGTACCTCAAATAGCACTTTGGCCCAAAAATTGCATTGAGGTTCTGCTGAAAGACAGGTGCTTGACAGTCCTCAACTTTGCCCTAAGATGAACTTGATGTTTAAATCAAAAACACTCTTCAGTATGATCCTTCAGTTTATACTTCAGCTTTCATTGAAACATTCTTCTAGCCCCAGCTGTCCCGTGTCAGTCAATGGAAGTTTATAATATAAAGTGCAGCTCCTTCTCAGAGAAAGCAGCTAAACGTCTGCTATTTGGGCAGTGCACTACACTCTTTGACTTACTTCCAATACAATTCACATCACAATCTGTCTCTCTGCATTGCTGATTTCTGTAGCACACAGCTATGAGGCCTGTACCATGAAAAGCAGTTTGGCCTAGAAAACGCTTTGAGGTTCTCCTGAAAGGTCCTGGAAAGTCCTCAGCTTTATCCTAAGCAGAAAGTGATGTAGAAGCCAAACACACTATTCAGAATATTCCGGCAGTTTGCACTTCAGTTTTCATTCAAGCATAATTCCTGCTCTAGCTCTCCCTTGCATGTCAAAGGAAGGTGAGGAATTAAAGTTCAGTTTCTTAGGGAAAGCAGCTAGAGCTCTGTGAGTGTGGCAGTACACTACACCCTAGGACTGATATCCAATACCATTTACATCACAATCTGGTACTCTGCATTGCTGATATCTGCTGCACATCATTATTAGGCTTGTTCCATGACTATCACTTTGGCATAGAACATGCCTTGAGGTTCTACCGAAAGACAGGTCCTGCAAAGTTCTCACCTATTTTTTTAAGCTGAGCTTGATGTTAGAATTGAAACACTCTTCAGAATGGTCCTGCAGTTTGCATTTCCGTGTTCCTTCAAGCACACTTCGAATGCTAGCTTTCCCAAGCAAGTCAAAGGAAGGTTAGAATGTAAAGTGCAGTTCTTTCTCAGAGAAAGCAGATAGACATTTGTCAGTTTGCAATTGCGCTCCACACTTGGATGTCCAGTACCGTCCAAAGAAGACCGTTTTGTTAGAAGCCAAACACACTCTTCAGATCGGCCTGGCAGTTTGCACTTCAGTTTTCTTTCAGGCACAGTTCTATCGCCAGCTCTCCCGTGCAAGTCAATGGAAGGTTAGGATAGAAAGTGCAGTTCCTTCTTAGAAAAAGCAGCTAGAGCTCTGTCAGTTTTCTAGAGTACACCATTCTTTGCTGTCCATGCAGGATCATTCACATCACAACCTGGCCGCCTGTATTGCTGATTTCTGCAGCACGAGTCTATGAGGCGTATATGCTGAGTAGCACCTTGGCCTAGAAAATGCATTGAGATCCTGATGAAACACAGGTCCTGGAAAGTCCTCTACTTTGTCTGAAGAAGGACTTCATGTGAGAAACCACGCACAGTCTTCACTATGGTCCAGCCGTGTGCACGTTAGTGTTCCTTCAAGAACAATTCTAGCCCCAGCTTTGCCATGCAAGTCCAAGGAAAGTTAGGATATAAAGGTCCGTTCCTTCTCCAAGAAAGGAGCTAGAGCTTTGTCAGTTTGCAAGTGCACTCCAATCTTGGACTTGTATCAAATACCGTTAACATCCCAATCTGGCTCTCAGCATTGCTGAATTCTGTAGCAGAACTCTTTGGGGCCTGTACAATGAAAGGCTCTTTGGCCTGAAAATTGCCCTAAGATTCTGCTGAAAGACAGGTCCCGGAAAGCCCTCAACTTTGTCCTAAGAACGTGTTGTTAGAAGCCAAACTCTTCAGAATTGTTCAGCATGCTGCACTTCGCTTTTCATTCGAACCTTCTTCTAGTGCCAGCTAGCCCATGCACATCAATGGAAGGTAAGGATACACTCTGCAGTTCCTTCTCGAGAAAGCAGCTAGAGCTCTGTCATTTTGACAGTGGACTCCATGCTTGGACTTACAACCTATACAATTCAAATCACAATCAGGCTCTCTGCAATTCTGATTTCTGTAGCATATCTACATGAGGCCTATAAGGCGAATAGCACTATGGCCTAGAAAGTGCAATGAGGTTCTGCTGAAAGACAGGTTCTGGAATATCCTCAACTTTGTCCTACTAAAAACTTGGTGTTAGAATCCAAAAACACACTCTTCAGAGTGGTCCTGCAGTTTGCACATCAGTTTTCATTCAAGCATTCTTCTAGTGCCAGCTCTCCCATCAACTCAAAGGAAGCTTATATAAAGTGCAGTACATTCTCAGACAAAGCAGCTACATCTCTGTCCGTTTGGCTGTGCACTCCACTGTGGGACTTATATCCAATACCATTCACATCCCAATCTGTCTCTCTGCATTGCTGGTTTCTGTAGCACATCTCTATGAGGCCAGTACAGTGACTAGAACTTTGGTTTAGAAATTGCATTGAGGTTCTGCTGAAAGTGAGGTGCTGGAAATTCCTCCACTTTGCCCTAAGAACTTATTGTAAGCCAAAATCACTCTTCAGAATGATCCCACAGTTTGTACTTCAGTTTTCATTGAAGCATTTTTCTAGCAACTGCTGTCCCATGCAAGTCCATGGAAGGTCATGACATAAAGTGTATTTCCTCTTCAGAGAAAGCAGCCTGAGCACGGAGGGTTTACCAGTGCACTCCACTCTAGGACTTCCATCCAACACCATTCAAAACACATTCTAGCTGTCTGTATTCCTGAATTCTGTAGCATAACGTTATGTGGAATGTACCTCAAATAGCACTTTGGCCCAAAAATTGCATTGAGGTTCTGCTGAAAGACAGGTGCTTGACAGTCCTCAACTTTGCCCTAAGATGAACTTGATGTTTAAATCAAAAACACTCTTCAGTATGATCCTTCAGTTTATACTTCAGCTTTCATTGAAACATTCTTCTAGCCCCAGCTGTCCCGTGTCAGTCAATGGAAGTTTATAATATAAAGTGCAGCTCCTTCTCAGAGAAAGCAGCTAAACGTCTGCTATTTGGGCAGTGCACTACACTCTTTGACTTACTTCCAATACAATTCACATCACAATCTGTCTCTCTGCATTGCTGATTTCTGTAGCACACAGCTATGAGGCCTGTACCATGAAAAGCAGTTTGGCCTAGAAAACGCTTTGAGGTTCTCCTGAAAGGTCCTGGAAAGTCCTCAGCTTTATCCTAAGCAGAAAGTGATGTAGAAGCCAAACACACTATTCAGAATATTCCGGCAGTTTGCACTTCAGTTTTCATTCAAGCATAATTCCTGCTCTAGCTCTCCCTTGCATGTCAAAGGAAGGTGAGGAATTAAAGTTCAGTTTCTTAGGGAAAGCAGCTAGAGCTCTGTGAGTGTGGCAGTACACTACACCCTAGGACTGATATCCAATACCATTTACATCACAATCTGGTACTCTGCATTGCTGATATCTGCTGCACATCATTATTAGGCTTGTTCCATGACTATCACTTTGGCATAGAACATGCCTTGAGGTTCTACCGAAAGACAGGTCCTGCAAAGTTCTCACCTATTTTTTTAAGCTGAGCTTGATGTTAGAATTGAAACACTCTTCAGAATGGTCCTGCAGTTTGCATTTCCGTGTTCCTTCAAGCACACTTCGAATGCTAGCTTTCCCAAGCAAGTCAAAGGAAGGTTAGAATGTAAAGTGCAGTTCTTTCTCAGAGAAAGCAGATAGACATTTGTCAGTTTGCAATTGCGCTCCACACTTGGATGTCCAGTACCGTCCAAAGAAGACCGTTTTGTTAGAAGCCAAACACACTCTTCAGATCGGCCTGGCAGTTTGCACTTCAGTTTTCTTTCAGGCACAGTTCTATCGCCAGCTCTCCCGTGCAAGTCAATGGAAGGTTAGGATAGAAAGTGCAGTTCCTTCTTAGAAAAAGCAGCTAGAGCTCTGTCAGTTTTCTAGAGTACACCATTCTTTGCTGTCCATGCAGGATCATTCACATCACAACCTGGCCGCCTGTATTGCTGATTTCTGCAGCACGAGTCTATGAGGCGTATATGCTGAGTAGCACCTTGGCCTAGAAAATGCATTGAGATCCTGATGAAACACAGGTCCTGGAAAGTCCTCTACTTTGTCTGAAGAAGGACTTCATGTGAGAAACCACGCACAGTCTTCACTATGGTCCGGCCGTGTGCACGTTAGTGTTCCTTCAAGAACAATTCTAGCCCCAGCTTTGCCATGCAAGTCCAAGGAAAGTTAGGATATAAAGGTCCGTTCCTTCTCCAAGAAAGGAGCTAGAGCTTTGTCAGTTTGCAAGTGCACTCCAATCTTGGACTTGTATCAAATACCGTTAACATCCCAATCTGGCTCTCAGCATTGCTGAATTCTGTAGCAGAACTCTTTGGGGCCTGTACAATGAAAGGCTCTTTGGCCTGAAAATTGCCCTAAGATTCTGCTGAAAGACAGGTCCCGGAAAGCCCTCAACTTTGTCCTAAGAACGTGTTGTTAGAAGCCAAACTCTTCAGAATTGTTCAGCATGCTGCACTTCACTTTTCATTCGAACCTTCTTCTAGTGCCAGCTAGCCCATGCACATCAATGGAAGGTAAGGATACACTCTGCAGTTCCTTCTCGAGAAAGCAGCTAGAGCTCTGTCATTTTGACAGTGGACTCCATGCTTGGACTTACAACCTATACAATTCAAATCACAATCAGGCTCTCTGCAATTCTGATTTCTGTAGCATATCTACATGAGGCCTATAAGGTGAATAGCACTATGGCCTAGAAAGTGCAATGAGGTTCTGCTGAAAGACAGGTTCTGGAATATCCTCAACTTTGTCCTACTAAAAACTTGGTGTTAGAATCCAAAAACACACTCTTCAGAGTGGTCCTGCAGTTTGCACATCAGTTTTCATTCAAGCATTCTTCTAGTGCCAGCTCTCCCATCAACTCAAAGGAAGCTTATATAAAGTGCAGTACATTCTCAGACAAAGCAGCTACATCTCTGTCCGTTTGGCTGTGCACTCCACTGTGGGACTTATATCCAATACCATTCACATCCCAATCTGTCTCTCTGCATTGCTGGTTTCTGTAGCACATCTCTATGAGGCCAGTACAGTGACTAGAACTTTGGTTTAGAAATTGCATTGAGGTTCTGCTGAAAGTGAGGTGCTGGAAATTCCTCCACTTTGCCCTAAGAACTTATTGTAAGCCAAAATCACTCTTCAGAATGATCCCACAGTTTGTACTTCAGTTTTCATTGAAGCATTTTTCTAGCAACTGCTGTCCCATGCAAGTCCATGGAAGGTCATGACATAAAGTGTATTTCCTCTTCAGAGAAAGCAGCCTGAGCACGGAGGGTTTACCAGTGCACTCCACTCTAGGACTTCCATCCAACACCATTCAAAACACATTCTAGCTGTCTGTATTCCTGAATTCTGTAGCATAACGTTATGTGGAATGTACCTCAAATAGCACTTTGGCCCAAAAATTGCATTGAGGTTCTGCTGAAAGACAGGTGCTTGACAGTCCTCAACTTTGCCCTAAGATGAACTTGATGTTTAAATCAAAAACACTCTTCAGTATGATCCTTCAGTTTATACTTCAGCTTTCATTGAAACATTCTTCTAGCCCCAGCTGTCCCGTGTCAGTCAATGGAAGTTTATAATATAAAGTGCAGCTCCTTCTCAGAGAAAGCAGCTAAACGTCTGCTATTTGGGCAGTGCACTACACTCTTTGACTTACTTCCAATACAATTCACATCACAATCTGTCTCTCTGCATTGCTGATTTCTGTAGCACACAGCTATGAGGCCTGTACCATGAAAAGCAGTTTGGCCTAGAAAACGCTTTGAGGTTCTCCTGAAAGGTCCTGGAAAGTCCTCAGCTTTATCCTAAGCAGAAAGTGATGTAGAAGCCAAACACACTATTCAGAATATTCCGGCAGTTTGCACTTCAGTTTTCATTCAAGCATAATTCCTGCTCTAGCTCTCCCTTGCATGTCAAAGGAAGGTGAGGAATTAAAGTTCAGTTTCTTAGGGAAAGCAGCTAGAGCTCTGTGAGTGTGGCAGTACACTACACCCTAGGACTGATATCCAATACCATTTACATCACAATCTGGTACTCTGCATTGCTGATATCTGCTGCACATCATTATTAGGCTTGTTCCATGACTATCACTTTGGCATAGAACATGCCTTGAGGTTCTACCGAAAGACAGGTCCTGCAAAGTTCTCACCTATTTTTTTAAGCTGAGCTTGATGTTAGAATTGAAACACTCTTCAGAATGGTCCTGCAGTTTGCATTTCCGTGTTCCTTCAAGCACACTTCGAATGCTAGCTTTCCCAAGCAAGTCAAAGGAAGGTTAGAATGTAAAGTGCAGTTCTTTCTCAGAGAAAGCAGATAGACATTTGTCAGTTTGCAATTGCGCTCCACACTTGGATGTCCAGTACCGTCCAAAGAAGACCGTTTTGTTAGAAGCCAAACACACTCTTCAGATCGGCCTGGCAGTTTGCACTTCAGTTTTCTTTCAGGCACAGTTCTATCGCCAGCTCTCCCGTGCAAGTCAATGGAAGGTTAGGATAGAAAGTGCAGTTCCTTCTTAGAAAAAGCAGCTAGAGCTCTGTCAGTTTTCTAGAGTACACCATTCTTTGCTGTCCATGCAGGATCATTCACATCACAACCTGGCCGCCTGTATTGCTGATTTCTGCAGCACGAGTCTATGAGGCGTATATGCTGAGTAGCACCTTGGCCTAGAAAATGCATTGAGATCCTGATGAAACACAGGTCCTGGAAAGTCCTCTACTTTGTCTGAAGAAGGACTTCATGTGAGAAACCACGCACAGTCTTCACTATGGTCCAGCCGTGTGCACGTTAGTGTTCCTTCAAGAACAATTCTAGCCCCAGCTTTGCCATGCAAGTCCAAGGAAAGTTAGGATATAAAGGTCCGTTCCTTCTCCAAGAAAGGAGCTAGAGCTTTGTCAGTTTGCAAGTGCACTCCAATCTTGGACTTGTATCAAATACCGTTAACATCCCAATCTGGCTCTCAGCATTGCTGAATTCTGTAGCAGAACTCTTTGGGGCCTGTACAATGAAAGGCTCTTTGGCCTGAAAATTGCCCTAAGATTCTGCTGAAAGACAGGTCCCGGAAAGCCCTCAACTTTGTCCTAAGAACGTGTTGTTAGAAGCCAAACTCTTCAGAATTGTTCAGCATGCTGCACTTCGCTTTTCATTCGAACCTTCTTCTAGTGCCAGCTAGCCCATGCACATCAATGGAAGGTAAGGATACACTCTGCAGTTCCTTCTCGAGAAAGCAGCTAGAGCTCTGTCATTTTGACAGTGGACTCCATGCTTGGACTTACAACCTATACAATTCAAATCACAATCAGGCTCTCTGCAATTCTGATTTCTGTAGCATATCTACATGAGGCCTATAAGGTGAATAGCACTATGGCCTAGAAAGTGCAATGAGGTTCTGCTGAAAGACAGGTTCTGGAATATCCTCAACTTTGTCCTACTAAAAACTTGGTGTTAGAATCCAAAAACACACTCTTCAGAGTGGTCCTGCAGTTTGCACATCAGTTTTCATTCAAGCATTCTTCTAGTGCCAGCTCTCCCATCAACTCAAAGGAAGCTTATATAAAGTGCAGTACATTCTCAGACAAAGCAGCTACATCTCTGTCCGTTTGGCTGTGCACTCCACTGTGGGACTTATATCCAATACCATTCACATCCCAATCTGTCTCTCTGCATTGCTGGTTTCTGTAGCACATCTCTATGAGGCCAGTACAGTGACTAGAACTTTGGTTTAGAAATTGCATTGAGGTTCTGCTGAAAGTGAGGTGCTGGAAATTCCTCCACTTTGCCCTAAGAACTTATTGTAAGCCAAAATCACTCTTCAGAATGATCCCACAGTTTGTACTTCAGTTTTCATTGAAGCATTTTTCTAGCAACTGCTGTCCCATGCAAGTCCATGGAAGGTCATGACATAAAGTGTATTTCCTCTTCAGAGAAAGCAGCCTGAGCACGGAGGGTTTACCAGTGCACTCCACTCTAGGACTTCCATCCAACACCATTCAAAACACATTCTAGCTGTCTGTATTCCTGAATTCTGTAGCATAACGTTATGTGGAATGTACCTCAAATAGCACTTTGGCCCAAAAATTGCATTGAGGTTCTGCTGAAAGACAGGTGCTTGACAGTCCTCAACTTTGCCCTAAGATGAACTTGATGTTTAAATCAAAAACACTCTTCAGTATGATCCTTCAGTTTATACTTCAGCTTTCATTGAAACATTCTTCTAGCCCCAGCTGTCCCGTGTCAGTCAATGGAAGTTTATAATATAAAGTGCAGCTCCTTCTCAGAGAAAGCAGCTAAACGTCTGCTATTTGGGCAGTGCACTACACTCTTTGACTTACTTCCAATACAATTCACATCACAATCTGTCTCTCTGCATTGCTGATTTCTGTAGCACACAGCTATGAGGCCTGTACCATGAAAAGCAGTTTGGCCTAGAAAACGCTTTGAGGTTCTCCTGAAAGGTCCTGGAAAGTCCTCAGCTTTATCCTAAGCAGAAAGTGATGTAGAAGCCAAACACACTATTCAGAATATTCCGGCAGTTTGCACTTCAGTTTTCATTCAAGCATAATTCCTGCTCTAGCTCTCCCTTGCATGTCAAAGGAAGGTGAGGAATTAAAGTTCAGTTTCTTAGGGAAAGCAGCTAGAGCTCTGTGAGTGTGGCAGTACACTACACCCTAGGACTGATATCCAATACCATTTACATCACAATCTGGTACTCTGCATTGCTGATATCTGCTGCACATCATTATTAGGCTTGTTCCATGACTATCACTTTGGCATAGAACATGCCTTGAGGTTCTACCGAAAGACAGGTCCTGCAAAGTTCTCACCTATTTTTTTAAGCTGAGCTTGATGTTAGAATTGAAACACTCTTCAGAATGGTCCTGCAGTTTGCATTTCCGTGTTCCTTCAAGCACACTTCGAATGCTAGCTTTCCCAAGCAAGTCAAAGGAAGGTTAGAATGTAAAGTGCAGTTCTTTCTCAGAGAAAGCAGATAGACATTTGTCAGTTTGCAATTGCGCTCCACACTTGGATGTCCAGTACCGTCCAAAGAAGACCGTTTTGTTAGAAGCCAAACACACTCTTCAGATCGGCCTGGCAGTTTGCACTTCAGTTTTCTTTCAGGCACAGTTCTATCGCCAGCTCTCCCGTGCAAGTCAATGGAAGGTTAGGATAGAAAGTGCAGTTCCTTCTTAGAAAAAGCAGCTAGAGCTCTGTCAGTTTTCTAGAGTACACCATTCTTTGCTGTCCATGCAGGATCATTCACATCACAACCTGGCCGCCTGTATTGCTGATTTCTGCAGCACGAGTCTATGAGGCGTATATGCTGAGTAGCACCTTGGCCTAGAAAATGCATTGAGATCCTGATGAAACACAGGTCCTGGAAAGTCCTCTACTTTGTCTGAAGAAGGACTTCATGTGAGAAACCACGCACAGTCTTCACTATGGTCCAGCCGTGTGCACGTTAGTGTTCCTTCAAGAACAATTCTAGCCCCAGCTTTGCCATGCAAGTCCAAGGAAAGTTAGGATATAAAGGTCCGTTCCTTCTCCAAGAAAGGAGCTAGAGCTTTGTCAGTTTGCAAGTGCACTCCAATCTTGGACTTGTATCAAATACCGTTAACATCCCAATCTGGCTCTCAGCATTGCTGAATTCTGTAGCAGAACTCTTTGGGGCCTGTACAATGAAAGGCTCTTTGGCCTGAAAATTGCCCTAAGATTCTGCTGAAAGACAGGTCCCGGAAAGCCCTCAACTTTGTCCTAAGAACGTGTTGTTAGAAGCCAAACTCTTCAGAATTGTTCAGCATGCTGCACTTCGCTTTTCATTCGAACCTTCTTCTAGTGCCAGCTAGCCCATGCACATCAATGGAAGGTAAGGATACACTCTGCAGTTCCTTCTCGAGAAAGCAGCTAGAGCTCTGTCATTTTGACAGTGGACTCCATGCTTGGACTTACAACCTATACAATTCAAATCACAATCAGGCTCTCTGCAATTCTGATTTCTGTAGCATATCTACATGAGGCCTATAAGGTGAATAGCACTATGGCCTAGAAAGTGCAATGAGGTTCTGCTGAAAGACAGGTTCTGGAATATCCTCAACTTTGTCCTACTAAAAACTTGGTGTTAGAATCCAAAAACACACTCTTCAGAGTGGTCCTGCAGTTTGCACATCAGTTTTCATTCAAGCATTCTTCTAGTGCCAGCTCTCCCATCAACTCAAAGGAAGCTTATATAAAGTGCAGTACATTCTCAGACAAAGCAGCTACATCTCTGTCCGTTTGGCTGTGCACTCCACTGTGGGACTTATATCCAATACCACTCACATCCCAATCTGTCTCTCTGCATTGCTGGTTTCTGTAGCACATCTCTATGAGGCCAGTACAGTGACTAGAACTTTGGTTTAGAAATTGCATTGAGGTTCTGCTGAAAGTGAGGTGCTGGAAATTCCTCCACTTTGCCCTAAGAACTTATTGTAAGCCAAAATCACTCTTCAGAATGATCCCACAGTTTGTACTTCAGTTTTCATTGAAGCATTTTTCTAGCAACTGCTGTCCCATGCAAGTCCATGGAAGGTCATGACATAAAGTGTATTTCCTCTTCAGAGAAAGCAGCCTGAGCACGGAGGGTTTACCAGTGCACTCCACTCTAGGACTTCCATCCAACACCATTCAAAACACATTCTAGCTGTCTGTATTCCTGAATTCTGTAGCATAACGTTATGTGGAATGTACCTCAAATAGCACTTTGGCCCAAAAATTGCATTGAGGTTCTGCTGAAAGACAGGTGCTTGACAGTCCTCAACTTTGCCCTAAGATGAACTTGATGTTTAAATCAAAAACACTCTTCAGTATGATCCTTCAGTTTATACTTCAGCTTTCATTGAAACATTCTTCTAGCCCCAGCTGTCCCGTGTCAGTCAATGGAAGTTTATAATATAAAGTGCAGCTCCTTCTCAGAGAAAGCAGCTAAACGTCTGCTATTTGGGCAGTGCACTACACTCTTTGACTTACTTCCAATACAATTCACATCACAATCTGTCTCTCTGCATTGCTGATTTCTGTAGCACACAGCTATGAGGCCTGTACCATGAAAAGCAGTTTGGCCTAGAAAACGCTTTGAGGTTCTCCTGAAAGGTCCTGGAAAGTCCTCAGCTTTATCCTAAGCAGAAAGTGATGTAGAAGCCAAACACACTATTCAGAATATTCCGGCAGTTTGCACTTCAGTTTTCATTCAAGCATAATTCCTGCTCTAGCTCTCCCTTGCATGTCAAAGGAAGGTGAGGAATTAAAGTTCAGTTTCTTAGGGAAAGCAGCTAGAGCTCTGTGAGTGTGGCAGTACACTACACCCTAGGACTGATATCCAATACCATTTACATCACAATCTGGTACTCTGCATTGCTGATATCTGCTGCACATCATTATTAGGCTTGTTCCATGACTATCACTTTGGCATAGAACATGCCTTGAGGTTCTACCGAAAGACAGGTCCTGCAAAGTTCTCACCTATTTTTTTAAGCTGAGCTTGATGTTAGAATTGAAACACTCTTCAGAATGGTCCTGCAGTTTGCATTTCCGTGTTCCTTCAAGCACACTTCGAATGCTAGCTTTCCCAAGCAAGTCAAAGGAAGGTTAGAATGTAAAGTGCAGTTCTTTCTCAGAGAAAGCAGATAGACATTTGTCAGTTTGCAATTGCGCTCCACACTTGGATGTCCAGTACCGTCCAAAGAAGACCGTTTTGTTAGAAGCCAAACACACTCTTCAGATCGGCCTGGCAGTTTGCACTTCAGTTTTCTTTCAGGCACAGTTCTATCGCCAGCTCTCCCGTGCAAGTCAATGGAAGGTTAGGATAGAAAGTGCAGTTCCTTCTTAGAAAAAGCAGCTAGAGCTCTGTCAGTTTTCTAGAGTACACCATTCTTTGCTGTCCATGCAGGATCATTCACATCACAACCTGGCCGCCTGTATTGCTGATTTCTGCAGCACGAGTCTATGAGGCGTATATGCTGAGTAGCACCTTGGCCTAGAAAATGCATTGAGATCCTGATGAAACACAGGTCCTGGAAAGTCCTCTACTTTGTCTGAAGAAGGACTTCATGTGAGAAACCACGCACAGTCTTCACTATGGTCCAGCCGTGTGCACGTTAGTGTTCCTTCAAGAACAATTCTAGCCCCAGCTTTGCCATGCAAGTCCAAGGAAAGTTAGGATATAAAGGTCCGTTCCTTCTCCAAGAAAGGAGCTAGAGCTTTGTCAGTTTGCAAGTGCACTCCAATCTTGGACTTGTATCAAATACCGTTAACATCCCAATCTGGCTCTCAGCATTGCTGAATTCTGTAGCAGAACTCTTTGGGGCCTGTACAATGAAAGGCTCTTTGGCCTGAAAATTGCCCTAAGATTCTGCTGAAAGACAGGTCCCGGAAAGCCCTCAACTTTGTCCTAAGAACGTGTTGTTAGAAGCCAAACTCTTCAGAATTGTTCAGCATGCTGCACTTCGCTTTTCATTCGAACCTTCTTCTAGTGCCAGCTAGCCCATGCACATCAATGGAAGGTAAGGATACACTCTGCAGTTCCTTCTCGAGAAAGCAGCTAGAGCTCTGTCATTTTGACAGTGGACTCCATGCTTGGACTTACAACCTATACAATTCAAATCACAATCAGGCTCTCTGCAATTCTGATTTCTGTAGCATATCTACATGAGGCCTATAAGGCGAATAGCACTATGGCCTAGAAAGTGCAATGAGGTTCTGCTGAAAGACAGGTTCTGGAATATCCTCAACTTTGTCCTACTAAAAACTTGGTGTTAGAATCCAAAAACACACTCTTCAGAGTGGTCCTGCAGTTTGCACATCAGTTTTCATTCAAGCATTCTTCTAGTGCCAGCTCTCCCATCAACTCAAAGGAAGCTTATATAAAGTGCAGTACATTCTCAGACAAAGCAGCTACATCTCTGTCCGTTTGGCTGTGCACTCCACTGTGGGACTTATATCCAATACCATTCACATCCCAATCTGTCTCTCTGCATTGCTGGTTTCTGTAGCACATCTCTATGAGGCCAGTACAGTGACTAGAACTTTGGTTTAGAAATTGCATTGAGGTTCTGCTGAAAGTGAGGTGCTGGAAATTCCTCCACTTTGCCCTAAGAACTTATTGTAAGCCAAAATCACTCTTCAGAATGATCCCACAGTTTGTACTTCAGTTTTCATTGAAGCATTTTTCTAGCAACTGCTGTCCCATGCAAGTCCATGGAAGGTCATGACATAAAGTGTATTTCCTCTTCAGAGAAAGCAGCCTGAGCACGGAGGGTTTACCAGTGCACTCCACTCTAGGACTTCCATCCAACACCATTCAAAACACATTCTAGCTGTCTGTATTCCTGAATTCTGTAGCATAACGTTATGTGGAATGTACCTCAAATAGCACTTTGGCCCAAAAATTGCATTGAGGTTCTGCTGAAAGACAGGTGCTTGACAGTCCTCAACTTTGCCCTAAGATGAACTTGATGTTTAAATCAAAAACACTCTTCAGTATGATCCTTCAGTTTATACTTCAGCTTTCATTGAAACATTCTTCTAGCCCCAGCTGTCCCGTGTCAGTCAATGGAAGTTTATAATATAAAGTGCAGCTCCTTCTCAGAGAAAGCAGCTAAACGTCTGCTATTTGGGCAGTGCACTACACTCTTTGACTTACTTCCAATACAATTCACATCACAATCTGTCTCTCTGCATTGCTGATTTCTGTAGCACACAGCTATGAGGCCTGTACCATGAAAAGCAGTTTGGCCTAGAAAACGCTTTGAGGTTCTCCTGAAAGGTCCTGGAAAGTCCTCAGCTTTATCCTAAGCAGAAAGTGATGTAGAAGCCAAACACACTATTCAGAATATTCCGGCAGTTTGCACTTCAGTTTTCATTCAAGCATAATTCCTGCTCTAGCTCTCCCTTGCATGTCAAAGGAAGGTGAGGAATTAAAGTTCAGTTTCTTAGGGAAAGCAGCTAGAGCTCTGTGAGTGTGGCAGTACACTACACCCTAGGACTGATATCCAATACCATTTACATCACAATCTGGTACTCTGCATTGCTGATATCTGCTGCACATCATTATTAGGCTTGTTCCATGACTATCACTTTGGCATAGAACATGCCTTGAGGTTCTACCGAAAGACAGGTCCTGCAAAGTTCTCACCTATTTTTTTAAGCTGAGCTTGATGTTAGAATTGAAACACTCTTCAGAATGGTCCTGCAGTTTGCATTTCCGTGTTCCTTCAAGCACACTTCGAATGCTAGCTTTCCCAAGCAAGTCAAAGGAAGGTTAGAATGTAAAGTGCAGTTCTTTCTCAGAGAAAGCAGATAGACATTTGTCAGTTTGCAATTGCGCTCCACACTTGGATGTCCAGTACCGTCCAAAGAAGACCGTTTTGTTAGAAGCCAAACACACTCTTCAGATCGGCCTGGCAGTTTGCACTTCAGTTTTCTTTCAGGCACAGTTCTATCGCCAGCTCTCCCGTGCAAGTCAATGGAAGGTTAGGATAGAAAGTGCAGTTCCTTCTTAGAAAAAGCAGCTAGAGCTCTGTCAGTTTTCTAGAGTACACCATTCTTTGCTGTCCATGCAGGATCATTCACATCACAACCTGGCCGCCTGTATTGCTGATTTCTGCAGCACGAGTCTATGAGGCGTATATGCTGAGTAGCACCTTGGCCTAGAAAATGCATTGAGATCCTGATGAAACACAGGTCCTGGAAAGTCCTCTACTTTGTCTGAAGAAGGACTTCATGTGAGAAACCACGCACAGTCTTCACTATGGTCCGGCCGTGTGCACGTTAGTGTTCCTTCAAGAACAATTCTAGCCCCAGCTTTGCCATGCAAGTCCAAGGAAAGTTAGGATATAAAGGTCCGTTCCTTCTCCAAGAAAGGAGCTAGAGCTTTGTCAGTTTGCAAGTGCACTCCAATCTTGGACTTGTATCAAATACCGTTAACATCCCAATCTGGCTCTCAGCATTGCTGAATTCTGTAGCAGAACTCTTTGGGGCCTGTACAATGAAAGGCTCTTTGGCCTGAAAATTGCCCTAAGATTCTGCTGAAAGACAGGTCCCGGAAAGCCCTCAACTTTGTCCTAAGAACGTGTTGTTAGAAGCCAAACTCTTCAGAATTGTTCAGCATGCTGCACTTCGCTTTTCATTCGAACCTTCTTCTAGTGCCAGCTAGCCCATGCACATCAATGGAAGGTAAGGATACACTCTGCAGTTCCTTCTCGAGAAAGCAGCTAGAGCTCTGTCATTTTGACAGTGGACTCCATGCTTGGACTTACAACCTATACAATTCAAATCACAATCAGGCTCTCTGCAATTCTGATTTCTGTAGCATATCTACATGAGGCCTATAAGGTGAATAGCACTATGGCCTAGAAAGTGCAATGAGGTTCTGCTGAAAGACAGGTTCTGGAATATCCTCAACTTTGTCCTACTAAAAACTTGGTGTTAGAATCCAAAAACACACTCTTCAGAGTGGTCCTGCAGTTTGCACATCAGTTTTCATTCAAGCATTCTTCTAGTGCCAGCTCTCCCATCAACTCAAAGGAAGCTTATATAAAGTGCAGTACATTCTCAGACAAAGCAGCTACATCTCTGTCCGTTTGGCTGTGCACTCCACTGTGGGACTTATATCCAATACCACTCACATCCCAATCTGTCTCTCTGCATTGCTGGTTTCTGTAGCACATCTCTATGAGGCCAGTACAGTGACTAGAACTTTGGTTTAGAAATTGCATTGAGGTTCTGCTGAAAGTGAGGTGCTGGAAATTCCTCCACTTTGCCCTAAGAACTTATTGTAAGCCAAAATCACTCTTCAGAATGATCCCACAGTTTGTACTTCAGTTTTCATTGAAGCATTTTTCTAGCAACTGCTGTCCCATGCAAGTCCATGGAAGGTCATGACATAAAGTGTATTTCCTCTTCAGAGAAAGCAGCCTGAGCACGGAGGGTTTACCAGTGCACTCCACTCTAGGACTTCCATCCAACACCATTCAAAACACATTCTAGCTGTCTGTATTCCTGAATTCTGTAGCATAACGTTATGTGGAATGTACCTCAAATAGCACTTTGGCCCAAAAATTGCATTGAGGTTCTGCTGAAAGACAGGTGCTTGACAGTCCTCAACTTTGCCCTAAGATGAACTTGATGTTTAAATCAAAAACACTCTTCAGTATGATCCTTCAGTTTATACTTCAGCTTTCATTGAAACATTCTTCTAGCCCCAGCTGTCCCGTGTCAGTCAATGGAAGTTTATAATATAAAGTGCAGCTCCTTCTCAGAGAAAGCAGCTAAACGTCTGCTATTTGGGCAGTGCACTACACTCTTTGACTTACTTCCAATACAATTCACATCACAATCTGTCTCTCTGCATTGCTGATTTCTGTAGCACACAGCTATGAGGCCTGTACCATGAAAAGCAGTTTGGCCTAGAAAACGCTTTGAGGTTCTCCTGAAAGGTCCTGGAAAGTCCTCAGCTTTATCCTAAGCAGAAAGTGATGTAGAAGCCAAACACACTATTCAGAATATTCCGGCAGTTTGCACTTCAGTTTTCATTCAAGCATAATTCCTGCTCTAGCTCTCCCTTGCATGTCAAAGGAAGGTGAGGAATTAAAGTTCAGTTTCTTAGGGAAAGCAGCTAGAGCTCTGTGAGTGTGGCAGTACACTACACCCTAGGACTGATATCCAATACCATTTACATCACAATCTGGTACTCTGCATTGCTGATATCTGCTGCACATCATTATTAGGCTTGTTCCATGACTATCACTTTGGCATAGAACATGCCTTGAGGTTCTACCGAAAGACAGGTCCTGCAAAGTTCTCACCTATTTTTTTAAGCTGAGCTTGATGTTAGAATTGAAACACTCTTCAGAATGGTCCTGCAGTTTGCATTTCCGTGTTCCTTCAAGCACACTTCGAATGCTAGCTTTCCCAAGCAAGTCAAAGGAAGGTTAGAATGTAAAGTGCAGTTCTTTCTCAGAGAAAGCAGATAGACATTTGTCAGTTTGCAATTGCGCTCCACACTTGGATGTCCAGTACCGTCCAAAGAAGACCGTTTTGTTAGAAGCCAAACACACTCTTCAGATCGGCCTGGCAGTTTGCACTTCAGTTTTCTTTCAGGCACAGTTCTATCGCCAGCTCTCCCGTGCAAGTCAATGGAAGGTTAGGATAGAAAGTGCAGTTCCTTCTTAGAAAAAGCAGCTAGAGCTCTGTCAGTTTTCTAGAGTACACCATTCTTTGCTGTCCATGCAGGATCATTCACATCACAACCTGGCCGCCTGTATTGCTGATTTCTGCAGCACGAGTCTATGAGGCGTATATGCTGAGTAGCACCTTGGCCTAGAAAATGCATTGAGATCCTGATGAAACACAGGTCCTGGAAAGTCCTCTACTTTGTCTGAAGAAGGACTTCATGTGAGAAACCACGCACAGTCTTCACTATGGTCCGGCCGTGTGCACGTTAGTGTTCCTTCAAGAACAATTCTAGCCCCAGCTTTGCCATGCAAGTCCAAGGAAAGTTAGGATATAAAGGTCCGTTCCTTCTCCAAGAAAGGAGCTAGAGCTTTGTCAGTTTGCAAGTGCACTCCAATCTTGGACTTGTATCAAATACCGTTAACATCCCAATCTGGCTCTCAGCATTGCTGAATTCTGTAGCAGAACTCTTTGGGGCCTGTACAATGAAAGGCTCTTTGGCCTGAAAATTGCCCTAAGATTCTGCTGAAAGACAGGTCCCGGAAAGCCCTCAACTTTGTCCTAAGAACGTGTTGTTAGAAGCCAAACTCTTCAGAATTGTTCAGCATGCTGCACTTCGCTTTTCATTCGAACCTTCTTCTAGTGCCAGCTAGCCCATGCACATCAATGGAAGGTAAGGATACACTCTGCAGTTCCTTCTCGAGAAAGCAGCTAGAGCTCTGTCATTTTGACAGTGGACTCCATGCTTGGACTTACAACCTATACAATTCAAATCACAATCAGGCTCTCTGCAATTCTGATTTCTGTAGCATATCTACATGAGGCCTATAAGGCGAATAGCACTATGGCCTAGAAAGTGCAATGAGGTTCTGCTGAAAGACAGGTTCTGGAATATCCTCAACTTTGTCCTACTAAAAACTTGGTGTTAGAATCCAAAAACACACTCTTCAGAGTGGTCCTGCAGTTTGCACATCAGTTTTCATTCAAGCATTCTTCTAGTGCCAGCTCTCCCATCAACTCAAAGGAAGCTTATATAAAGTGCAGTACATTCTCAGACAAAGCAGCTACATCTCTGTCCGTTTGGCTGTGCACTCCACTGTGGGACTTATATCCAATACCACTCACATCCCAATCTGTCTCTCTGCATTGCTGGTTTCTGTAGCACATCTCTATGAGGCCAGTACAGTGACTAGAACTTTGGTTTAGAAATTGCATTGAGGTTCTGCTGAAAGTGAGGTGCTGGAAATTCCTCCACTTTGCCCTAAGAACTTATTGTAAGCCAAAATCACTCTTCAGAATGATCCCACAGTTTGTACTTCAGTTTTCATTGAAGCATTTTTCTAGCAACTGCTGTCCCATGCAAGTCCATGGAAGGTCATGACATAAAGTGTATTTCCTCTTCAGAGAAAGCAGCCTGAGCACGGAGGGTTTACCAGTGCACTCCACTCTAGGACTTCCATCCAACACCATTCAAAACACATTCTAGCTGTCTGTATTCCTGAATTCTGTAGCATAACGTTATGTGGAATGTACCTCAAATAGCACTTTGGCCCAAAAATTGCATTGAGGTTCTGCTGAAAGACAGGTGCTTGACAGTCCTCAACTTTGCCCTAAGATGAACTTGATGTTTAAATCAAAAACACTCTTCAGTATGATCCTTCAGTTTATACTTCAGCTTTCATTGAAACATTCTTCTAGCCCCAGCTGTCCCGTGTCAGTCAATGGAAGTTTATAATATAAAGTGCAGCTCCTTCTCAGAGAAAGCAGCTAAACGTCTGCTATTTGGGCAGTGCACTACACTCTTTGACTTACTTCCAATACAATTCACATCACAATCTGTCTCTCTGCATTGCTGATTTCTGTAGCACACAGCTATGAGGCCTGTACCATGAAAAGCAGTTTGGCCTAGAAAACGCTTTGAGGTTCTCCTGAAAGGTCCTGGAAAGTCCTCAGCTTTATCCTAAGCAGAAAGTGATGTAGAAGCCAAACACACTATTCAGAATATTCCGGCAGTTTGCACTTCAGTTTTCATTCAAGCATAATTCCTGCTCTAGCTCTCCCTTGCATGTCAAAGGAAGGTGAGGAATTAAAGTTCAGTTTCTTAGGGAAAGCAGCTAGAGCTCTGTGAGTGTGGCAGTACACTACACCCTAGGACTGATATCCAATACCATTTACATCACAATCTGGTACTCTGCATTGCTGATATCTGCTGCACATCATTATTAGGCTTGTTCCATGACTATCACTTTGGCATAGAACATGCCTTGAGGTTCTACCGAAAGACAGGTCCTGCAAAGTTCTCACCTATTTTTTTAAGCTGAGCTTGATGTTAGAATTGAAACACTCTTCAGAATGGTCCTGCAGTTTGCATTTCCGTGTTCCTTCAAGCACACTTCGAATGCTAGCTTTCCCAAGCAAGTCAAAGGAAGGTTAGAATGTAAAGTGCAGTTCTTTCTCAGAGAAAGCAGATAGACATTTGTCAGTTTGCAATTGCGCTCCACACTTGGATGTCCAGTACCGTCCAAAGAAGACCGTTTTGTTAGAAGCCAAACACACTCTTCAGATCGGCCTGGCAGTTTGCACTTCAGTTTTCTTTCAGGCACAGTTCTATCGCCAGCTCTCCCGTGCAAGTCAATGGAAGGTTAGGATAGAAAGTGCAGTTCCTTCTTAGAAAAAGCAGCTAGAGCTCTGTCAGTTTTCTAGAGTACACCATTCTTTGCTGTCCATGCAGGATCATTCACATCACAACCTGGCCGCCTGTATTGCTGATTTCTGCAGCACGAGTCTATGAGGCGTATATGCTGAGTAGCACCTTGGCCTAGAAAATGCATTGAGATCCTGATGAAACACAGGTCCTGGAAAGTCCTCTACTTTGTCTGAAGAAGGACTTCATGTGAGAAACCACGCACAGTCTTCACTATGGTCCGGCCGTGTGCACGTTAGTGTTCCTTCAAGAACAATTCTAGCCCCAGCTTTGCCATGCAAGTCCAAGGAAAGTTAGGATATAAAGGTCCGTTCCTTCTCCAAGAAAGGAGCTAGAGCTTTGTCAGTTTGCAAGTGCACTCCAATCTTGGACTTGTATCAAATACCGTTAACATCCCAATCTGGCTCTCAGCATTGCTGAATTCTGTAGCAGAACTCTTTGGGGCCTGTACAATGAAAGGCTCTTTGGCCTGAAAATTGCCCTAAGATTCTGCTGAAAGACAGGTCCCGGAAAGCCCTCAACTTTGTCCTAAGAACGTGTTGTTAGAAGCCAAACTCTTCAGAATTGTTCAGCATGCTGCACTTCACTTTTCATTCGAACCTTCTTCTAGTGCCAGCTAGCCCATGCACATCAATGGAAGGTAAGGATACACTCTGCAGTTCCTTCTCGAGAAAGCAGCTAGAGCTCTGTCATTTTGACAGTGGACTCCATGCTTGGACTTACAACCTATACAATTCAAATCACAATCAGGCTCTCTGCAATTCTGATTTCTGTAGCATATCTACATGAGGCCTATAAGGTGAATAGCACTATGGCCTAGAAAGTGCAATGAGGTTCTGCTGAAAGACAGGTTCTGGAATATCCTCAACTTTGTCCTACTAAAAACTTGGTGTTAGAATCCAAAAACACACTCTTCAGAGTGGTCCTGCAGTTTGCACATCAGTTTTCATTCAAGCATTCTTCTAGTGCCAGCTCTCCCATCAACTCAAAGGAAGCTTATATAAAGTGCAGTACATTCTCAGACAAAGCAGCTACATCTCTGTCCGTTTGGCTGTGCACTCCACTGTGGGACTTATATCCAATACCATTCACATCCCAATCTGTCTCTCTGCATTGCTGGTTTCTGTAGCACATCTCTATGAGGCCAGTACAGTGACTAGAACTTTGGTTTAGAAATTGCATTGAGGTTCTGCTGAAAGTGAGGTGCTGGAAATTCCTCCACTTTGCCCTAAGAACTTATTGTAAGCCAAAATCACTCTTCAGAATGATCCCACAGTTTGTACTTCAGTTTTCATTGAAGCATTTTTCTAGCAACTGCTGTCCCATGCAAGTCCATGGAAGGTCATGACATAAAGTGTATTTCCTCTTCAGAGAAAGCAGCCTGAGCACGGAGGGTTTACCAGTGCACTCCACTCTAGGACTTCCATCCAACACCATTCAAAACACATTCTAGCTGTCTGTATTCCTGAATTCTGTAGCATAACGTTATGTGGAATGTACCTCAAATAGCACTTTGGCCCAAAAATTGCATTGAGGTTCTGCTGAAAGACAGGTGCTTGACAGTCCTCAACTTTGCCCTAAGATGAACTTGATGTTTAAATCAAAAACACTCTTCAGTATGATCCTTCAGTTTATACTTCAGCTTTCATTGAAACATTCTTCTAGCCCCAGCTGTCCCGTGTCAGTCAATGGAAGTTTATAATATAAAGTGCAGCTCCTTCTCAGAGAAAGCAGCTAAACGTCTGCTATTTGGGCAGTGCACTACACTCTTTGACTTACTTCCAATACAATTCACATCACAATCTGTCTCTCTGCATTGCTGATTTCTGTAGCACACAGCTATGAGGCCTGTACCATGAAAAGCAGTTTGGCCTAGAAAACGCTTTGAGGTTCTCCTGAAAGGTCCTGGAAAGTCCTCAGCTTTATCCTAAGCAGAAAGTGATGTAGAAGCCAAACACACTATTCAGAATATTCCGGCAGTTTGCACTTCAGTTTTCATTCAAGCATAATTCCTGCTCTAGCTCTCCCTTGCATGTCAAAGGAAGGTGAGGAATTAAAGTTCAGTTTCTTAGGGAAAGCAGCTAGAGCTCTGTGAGTGTGGCAGTACACTACACCCTAGGACTTATATCCAATACCATTTACATCACAATCTGGTACTCTGCATTGCTGATATCTGCTGCACATCATTATTAGGCTTGTTCCATGACTATCACTTTGGCATAGAACATGCCTTGAGGTTCTACCGAAAGACAGGTCCTGCAAAGTTCTCACCTATTTTTTTAAGCAGAGCTTGATGTTAGAATTGAAACACTCTTCAGAATGGTCCTGCAGTTTGCATTTCCGTGTTCCTTCAAGCACACTTCGAATGCTAGCTTTCCCAAGCAAGTCAAAGGAAGGTTAGAATGTAAAGTGCAGTTCTTTCTCAGAGAAAGCAGATAGACATTTGTCAGTTTGCAATTGCGCTCCACACTTGGATGTCCAGTACCGTCCAAAGAAGACCGTTTTGTTAGAAGCCAAACACACTCTTCAGATCGGCCTGGCAGTTTGCACTTCAGTTTTCTTTCAGGCACAGTTCTATCGCCAGCTCTCCCGTGCAAGTCAATGGAAGGTTAGGATAGAAAGTGCAGTTCCTTCTTAGAAAAAGCAGCTAGAGCTCTGTCAGTTTTCTAGAGTACACCATTCTTTGCTGTCCATGCAGGATCATTCACATCACAACCTGGCCGCCTGTATTGCTGATTTCTGCAGCACGAGTCTATGAGGCGTATATGCTGAGTAGCACCTTGGCCTAGAAAATGCATTGAGATCCTGATGAAACACAGGTCCTGGAAAGTCCTCTACTTTGTCTGAAGAAGGACTTCATGTGAGAAACCACGCACAGTCTTCACTATGGTCCGGCCGTGTGCACGTTAGTGTTCCTTCAAGAACAATTCTAGCCCCAGCTTTGCCATGCAAGTCCAAGGAAAGTTAGGATATAAAGGTCCGTTCCTTCTCCAAGAAAGGAGCTAGAGCTTTGTCAGTTTGCAAGTGCACTCCAATCTTGGACTTGTATCAAATACCGTTAACATCCCAATCTGGCTCTCAGCATTGCTGAATTCTGTAGCAGAACTCTTTGGGGCCTGTACAATGAAAGGCTCTTTGGCCTGAAAATTGCCCTAAGATTCTGCTGAAAGACAGGTCCCGGAAAGCCCTCAACTTTGTCCTAAGAACGTGTTGTTAGAAGCCAAACTCTTCAGAATTGTTCAGCATGCTGCACTTCACTTTTCATTCGAACCTTCTTCTAGTGCCAGCTAGCCCATGCACATCAATGGAAGGTAAGGATACACTCTGCAGTTCCTTCTCGAGAAAGCAGCTAGAGCTCTGTCATTTTGACAGTGGACTCCATGCTTGGACTTACAACCTATACAATTCAAATCACAATCAGGCTCTCTGCAATTCTGATTTCTGTAGCATATCTACATGAGGCCTATAAGGTGAATAGCACTATGGCCTAGAAAGTGCAATGAGGTTCTGCTGAAAGACAGGTTCTGGAATATCCTCAACTTTGTCCTACTAAAAACTTGGTGTTAGAATCCAAAAACACACTCTTCAGAGTGGTCCTGCAGTTTGCACATCAGTTTTCATTCAAGCATTCTTCTAGTGCCAGCTCTCCCATCAACTCAAAGGAAGCTTATATAAAGTGCAGTACATTCTCAGACAAAGCAGCTACATCTCTGTCCGTTTGGCTGTGCACTCCACTGTGGGACTTATATCCAATACCATTCACATCCCAATCTGTCTCTCTGCATTGCTGGTTTCTGTAGCACATCTCTATGAGGCCAGTACAGTGACTAGAACTTTGGTTTAGAAATTGCATTGAGGTTCTGCTGAAAGTGAGGTGCTGGAAATTCCTCCACTTTGCCCTAAGAACTTATTGTAAGCCAAAATCACTCTTCAGAATGATCCCACAGTTTGTACTTCAGTTTTCATTGAAGCATTTTTCTAGCAACTGCTGTCCCATGCAAGTCCATGGAAGGTCATGACATAAAGTGTATTTCCTCTTCAGAGAAAGCAGCCTGAGCACGGAGGGTTTACCAGTGCACTCCACTCTAGGACTTCCATCCAACACCATTCAAAACACATTCTAGCTGTCTGTATTCCTGAATTCTGTAGCATAACGTTATGTGGAATGTACCTCAAATAGCACTTTGGCCCAAAAATTGCATTGAGGTTCTGCTGAAAGACAGGTGCTTGACAGTCCTCAACTTTGCCCTAAGATGAACTTGATGTTTAAATCAAAAACACTCTTCAGTATGATCCTTCAGTTTATACTTCAGCTTTCATTGAAACATTCTTCTAGCCCCAGCTGTCCCGTGTCAGTCAATGGAAGTTTATAATATAAAGTGCAGCTCCTTCTCAGAGAAAGCAGCTGGAGCGCTGTGAATTACCAGTGCTCTCCACTCTTGGACTTACATCTAACACGATTCACAACACATTCCAAATGTCTGCGTTGCTAAACTCTATAGCACATATATAGGAGGCATGTACTGTGAATAGCACTTTGGCCAAAAATTGTATTGTGGATCTGCTGAAAGACGGGGCCTGGATAGTCCTCAATTTTGCCCCAAGAAGGTCTTGATTTTAGACGCCAAATACACTCTTCAATATGATCCGGCACTTTGCACTTCAGTTTTAATTGAAGCATTCTTTTAGCACCAGGACTCCCATGCAAGACAAAGAAAGCTTAAGATATGAAGTGCTGTTCCTTCTCTGAGAAAGCACCTACAGTACTGTGAGTTTACCAGTGCACTACACTCTTGGACTTACATGTACTGCCATTCACATCCCAACATGGCTCTCTGTATTGCTGGTTTCTGTGGCACCTCTCTATGAGGACTGGACTGTGAAGAGCACTTTGGCATAGAAAGTGCACTCAGGTTCTGCTGAAAGACAGGTCCTGGAAAATCTTCAACTTTGTCCTAAGCCGAACTTGAAGTTAGAAGCGAAATACAATTTTCAGAATGGTTGGGCAGTTTGCACTTCAGTTTTTATTCAACCATTCTTCTAGCAGCACCCCTCCCATGCAACTCAATGGAAGGTGAGGATATAAAGTGCAATTCCTTATCAGAGAGAGCAGCTAGAGCAGTGCACTCCACTCTTTGATTTACATCCAATACCATTCACATCACAATCTGGCTCTCTGCATTGCTGATTTCTGTAGCACATAAGTATGAAGCCTGTAATGTTAAAAGCACTGTGACCTAGAAATTGCATTGAGGTTCTGCTGAAAGACAAGTCCTGGAAAGTCCTCAACTTTGTCCTAAGCAGAACTCGATGTTAGAAGCCAAACACACTCTTCAGAATTGTCCTACCCTTTGCACTTCAGTTTTCATTCAAGCATACTTCTAGAACCAGCTCTCCCTTGCAGGTCAATGGAATGAGCAGATATAAGTGCAGTTCCTTCTCAGTGAAAGAAGCTAGAGTTCTGACTCTTTGCCAGTGCACTCCACTCCTGTTCTTACATCACATACCATTCACATCACAATCTGTCTCTCTGCATTCCTGATTACTGCAGTATATCTCTATAAGGCCTGTACCATGAACAGCACTTTGGCCAAGAAAGTGCATTGACGTTATGCTGAAAGATGAGTCCTGAAATGTCCTCACCTTTTTCCTAAGCAAAACTTGTTTTTAGAAGTGAAACACACTCTTCAGAATGGTCTGGCAGCTAGCACTTCAGTTTTCTTTCAAGCATACTTCTATTACCAGCTCTCCCATGCATGTCAATAGAAGGTGAGGATATAAAGTGCAGTTCCTTCTCAGGGAAAGCAGCTAGAGCTCTGTCAGTTTGGCCATGCACTCCACTCTTGGCTTACATCCAATAGCATTCACATCACAATCTGGCTCTCTGGATTGCTGATTTCCATAGCACTTCTCTCTGATGCCTATAATGTGAAACCTACTTTGGCCTAGAAAGTGCATTGAGGTTGTGCTGAAAGACAGGACCTGGAACGTCCTCAACATTTTCCTTAGCAGAACTTGATGTTAAAAGCCAAACACACTCTTCATAATATTCTGGTAGTTTGCATTTGTTTTCATTCAAGCATTCTTCTACCAGCACCTCTCTCATGCAAGACAATAGAAGGTGAGGATATACAGTGCAGTTCCTTCTCAGAGAAAGCAGCTAGAGCTCTCACTTTGGCAGTGCACTCCATTCTTTACCTTACTTCCATTTCCATTCACAGCACAATCGGGCTGTCTGCATTGCTGATTCCTGCAGCACATCTCTGCGACACCTGTACCGTGAATAGTACTTTGGCCTCAAAAGTGCATTGAGGTTCTGCTGAAAGACAAGTCCCACCTGAAGAAAGCTCCCTGCCTCCATTCCAGCCTCCCAGGCCAGAGAAGCTGAGCCTGTCCCAGTACACAGACTGAAGCTCCCCTGCTGCCATTCCAAGCTCCTAGGGCAGAGAAGGTGAGCCGAGTGGGCCCCAGAAGCACCCCCCCCGGGTGAAAATGAGAAGACACAGAAGCCTCAAAAACAGACCTCTGGATCACCTACAGCAACCCCAAAGGGAAACGAGATGGAATACTCTCTGATACACTACCACCTGGACTCTCTGAACTGGCAACAAAAGAGGATCTGGGAAAAATGAAATCAGAAATAATTTCTCAGATAACAGCAAAGATTTTGCTCATGGTGCAAGACATGATTAATAAATCTAGAGAGGACACAGATTAAACAAATTGAGGATCTGAGGAGTATGATGGAATCCCAACATAGGAAACAAATGGAATCCATAAAACAGATACAAACAGATTTCCAAGAGATTAAAAATTCCATCGAAAATCTGTGCAGCAGAATAAACCAATGTGAGGATACAATTTCACATATAGATGATAAGATTGCAATCAGTGAGGAGGAAAAGAAAAATTGCTTCAAAATTGGAAGGGAACAAGAGAAATCAATCCAGCAGCTGCTGAATGATGCAAAGAAGAATAACATAAGACTGATTGGAGTCAATGAAGAAAGAGGAGAGAGTGCAGATGACATAAAAAACTGTTCACAGAAGTGATGGCAGAAAACTTCCCAAGGAGGAGAAAAGAACTTGACATAAAGATAAGTGGGGTATATAGGACTCCAGCTAGCCTTAATCAAAAAATCTACACAAAGGCATATAATAGGATTCCAGAAATCCAACAGAAGAAAAAAATTCTACAAGCAGTGAGAGAAAGGAAACAAATCACATACAAAGGAAAGCCCATCAGAATCACAGCAGACTTCTCAATGCAAACCCTCAAGGCAAGAAGAGCTTGGAGTGATGTATTTCAAGCCCTAAAGGAAAACAGCCTCCAACCCAGATTGATGTACCCTGCAAGACTATCTTTCAAAATTGATGGAGAAATAACATACTTTCATGATAAAGAGCACCTCAGGAACTTCATGAATACAAAACCAGCACTCAAAAAAATTTTAGACAATACCCTAGGAAAAGACAATGTGGATCACAACCCCAGGAAACCCAGCAGAATGAATCCATTGGGCATGACAAATTAAACGCAAAGGGGGAGAATCCAACAAAAAGAAAAAGTCATGACAAGGCTTTTAAAACTTTTGACTTCATCTCTCTAATGAGTGTATAATTCAATCTTATTGTACTGATTAGTATTTTTCTGATTCTAGAATTGCACACCATTCCTTGTGCTATACTGGCTATTTATCATCTTCTTATGTCTACATTTTAATTGGGTTGTCTATTAAGCTCTAAGAATTCTTTATATATTCTGCTCATAGGTTATATGCATTGTAAATATGGTCTGCTTAAGGACTACCTTCCATTTTAATGATGTCATTTAAAGTTCTAAATTTTGATGGAATCTCATTTATCATTTTTTTTCTTTTATACATCATGGTTTTTGTATCCTAGGTAGTTCTTGCCTACCCTGAATCCATAAATATTTTCCCTTATAATTTCTTCTTAAAGTTTTATACTTTTAGGCTTTCTTATTTGGGTTCGTGGATCCCTTCAAGTTATTTTCATGTATGGAAAAAAAGGGTTGAGGTTAATTTTTTATATATGGATACCAAGTGTTCTAGACACTATCTCTTCCTCAGCTCTTGAATTGAGTTTATATTCTATAAAATGCTGTTAAATAATCTTTCAAAACTCAGTGGACCATATATGTGTGGTTCTATTTCTAGATTCTCTGTTTGATTCAAATGATCTATATGTCTTTCCTTACACCAACACTGCCTTGATTACTGTAGCTTTACAAGAAGTCTTACAATTGGGTGCTAAACATCTTCCAACACTGTTTTTGTTTTTGGCTTTTCTGGGTCCTTTGTACTCCTACATAACTTTTAAATTTCAATATCCAATTCTTCATTTATAGCAAGTATACATAGACCTGAAGTTTTATATATACTTTTTGTTTTCTAATCCTGCTAAATTCAAGTACAAGTTCTAGGGGCTCCTAGAGATTTCTCAGTATTTTCTCTGTAGATGATCATTTCATCTACATATATTGTGCTTCTGCCATGCCAATCCTATCCTAGTTATGTCATTTTATTGCCAGACTATTTTGGTGGGGACCAGGTTTCAAAGTTTAATGAACAGATAAAAAGTAAGCGTATCTGCCCTTGTTCCCCACCTTAAGGAGAAAGCATTGTATCTTCTCCATTCATACAAGGCGTTCTAGCTGGAAGCATGGAGCACATGTCTTTAATTTGTTGAGAAAGTTCTGTTCTCCTTCTAGTCTCCTGATAACTTTTATTATGAACAGCTGTCGAATTTAGTTGCATACTTTTTCTCCAACTAGTGACAGGATCATATGGCTTTTTCCTTTCCTCTGTTTAAATGATGACTTTTGGGGGTGGATCTTTCAATGCTGAAAAAACACTGCCATCCCTATAACAAAACCACTTTCTACATCCTACCAGATCTGACTTCCAATAGTTTGTTTTGGTAAACAAATTTCTATGTTCATACTTTTTTCTTCTATTATCTTTATCCAGTTTTAGGATTAGCACAATGTTGATTTCCTAAAATGAGGGGAGAAGTGTTTCTTCTTTTTTGTGCTTTGTTTGATATAATTTATCAGTTAAAATGTTTATGAGCCTGCTGTTGTCATATAGGTAGGTTTTCAACCTAGGAATATACTTTCTTTAATAGGTGCTATTCAAATTTTATATTTCCTCCATAGTTAATTTCATTAATTTTCTTCTTCTTAGATGTTGTCAAATTTATTTCAGAAAAGATTTTTGTAATATGCTTTCTGTATTCTTTTAAATTCTGTAAAATCTGTGGTAATGTCTCTTAATATTGTAATTTCAAAAATGTATCACTGATATTGTATAACAGGAAGAAAAGGTCTAAAAGAACCGGTTAATTGGGAGGGGTAGGGGAAGGAAAAAAAGGGAAAGGGAAAAATATGAGGAAAAAAATGGAAACAAGGTCTTTGCAAATAGGTAATGATGGAGAGGGTGAATGGAGGGCAAGGGAAGGAGAATAAAAATAAGAACCAAGAGACACATGTAATGGTACAAGATCCCAATGATGAATGGAACTGTATTGTATACCTAAAATGTACCAATAAATTTAATGGGGGAAAAAATAGACAAGTCCTGAAAAGTCTAATCTTTCTCCTAAGCACAACTTGCTTTTAGAAGCCAAACACACTCTTCAGAATGGTCTGGCCCCCTGCACTTCCATTTTCTTTCAAGCGTACTTCTATCACCAGCTCTCTCATGCAAGTGAATGGAAGGTGAGGATAAAAAGTGCAGTTCCTTACCAGGGTAAACAGCCAGAGCTCTGCCAGTTTGCAGTGCACACCACTCTTGGACTTACATCCAACACCATTCACATCACAACGTAGCTCTCTGCATTGGTGACTTTTGTAGCACA
Source organism: Heterocephalus glaber (assembly GCF_053883595.1). NCBI lineage: Eukaryota > Metazoa > Chordata > Mammalia > Rodentia > Bathyergidae > Heterocephalus > Heterocephalus glaber. The sequence continues at coordinate 12,188,039 of NW_028258467.1, read as the reverse complement.
TCTCTATGAGGCCTGTACCGTAAATAGAACTTTGCTCTAAAAAATGCATTGAAGTTCTGCTGAGAGATCCTGGAAAGTCTTCATCTTTTTCCTAAGCAGAACTTGATGTTAGAAGCCAAACACACTCTTCAGAATGGTCCGACAATTTGCACTCTAGTTTTCATGCAAGCATTCTTCTAGCATCAACTCTCCCACGAAAGTCAATGGAAGGTGAGGATGTAAAGTGCAGTTCCTTCTCAGAGAAAGCAGCTAAACGTCTGCTATTTGGGCAGTGCACTACACTCTTTGACTTACTTCCAATACAATTCACATCACAATCTGTCTCTCTGCATTGCTGATTTCTGTAGCACACAGCTATGAGGCCTGTACCATGAAAAGCAGTTTGGCCTAGAAAACGCTTTGAGGTTCTCCTGAAAGGTCCTGGAAAGTCCTCAGCTTTATCCTAAGCAGAAAGTGATGTAGAAGCCAAACACACTATTCAGAATATTCCGGCAGTTTGCACTTCAGTTTTCATTCAAGCATAATTCCTGCTCTAGCTCTCCCTTGCATGTCAAAGGAAGGTGAGGAATTAAAGTTCAGTTTCTTAGGGAAAGCAGCTAGAGCTCTGTGAGTGTGGCAGTACACTACACCCTAGGACTTATATCCAATACCATTTACATCACAATCTGGTACTCTGCATTGCTGATATCTGCTGCACATCATTATTAGGCTTGTTCCATGACTATCACTTTGGCATAGAACATGCCTTGAGGTTCTACCGAAAGACAGGTCCTGCAAAGTTCTCACCTATTTTTTTAAGCAGAGCTTGATGTTAGAATTGAAACACTCTTCAGAATGGTCCTGCAGTTTGCATTTCCGTGTTCCTTCAAGCACACTTCGAATGCTAGCTTTCCCAAGCAAGTCAAAGGAAGGTTAGAATGTAAAGTGCAGTTCTTTCTCAGAGAAAGCAGATAGACATTTGTCAGTTTGCAATTGCGCTCCACACTTGGATGTCCAGTACCGTCCAAAGAAGACCGTTTTGTTAGAAGCCAAACACACTCTTCAGATCGGCCTGGCAGTTTGCACTTCAGTTTTCTTTCAGGCACAGTTCTATCGCCAGCTCTCCCGTGCAAGTCAATGGAAGGTTAGGATAGAAAGTGCAGTTCCTTCTTAGAAAAAGCAGCTAGAGCTCTGTCAGTTTTCTAGAGTACACCATTCTTTGCTGTCCATGCAGGATCATTCACATCACAACCTGGCCGCCTGTATTGCTGATTTCTGCAGCACGAGTCTATGAGGCGTATATGCTGAGTAGCACCTTGGCCTAGAAAATGCATTGAGATCCTGATGAAACACAGGTCCTGGAAAGTCCTCTACTTTGTCTGAAGAAGGACTTCATGTGAGAAACCACGCACAGTCTTCACTATGGTCCAGCCGTGTGCACGTTAGTGTTCCTTCAAGAACAATTCTAGCCCCAGCTTTGCCATGCAAGTCCAAGGAAAGTTAGGATATAAAGGTCCGTTCCTTCTCCAAGAAAGGAGCTAGAGCTTTGTCAGTTTGCAAGTGCACTCCAATCTTGGACTTGTATCAAATACCGTTAACATCCCAATCTGGCTCTCAGCATTGCTGAATTCTGTAGCAGAACTCTTTGGGGCCTGTACAATGAAAGGCTCTTTGGCCTGAAAATTGCCCTAAGATTCTGCTGAAAGACAGGTCCCGGAAAGCCCTCAACTTTGTCCTAAGAACGTGTTGTTAGAAGCCAAACTCTTCAGAATTGTTCAGCATGCTGCACTTCGCTTTTCATTCGAACCTTCTTCTAGTGCCAGCTAGCCCATGCACATCAATGGAAGGTAAGGATACACTCTGCAGTTCCTTCTCGAGAAAGCAGCTAGAGCTCTGTCATTTTGACAGTGGACTCCATGCTTGGACTTACAACCTATACAATTCAAATCACAATCAGGCTCTCTGCAATTCTGATTTCTGTAGCATATCTACATGAGGCCTATAAGGCGAATAGCACTATGGCCTAGAAAGTGCAATGAGGTTCTGCTGAAAGACAGGTTCTGGAATATCCTCAACTTTGTCCTACTAAAAACTTGGTGTTAGAATCCAAAAACACACTCTTCAGAGTGGTCCTGCAGTTTGCACATCAGTTTTCATTCAAGCATTCTTCTAGTGCCAGCTCTCCCATCAACTCAAAGGAAGCTTATATAAAGTGCAGTACATTCTCAGACAAAGCAGCTACATCTCTGTCCGTTTGGCTGTGCACTCCACTGTGGGACTTATATCCAATACCATTCACATCCCAATCTGTCTCTCTGCATTGCTGGTTTCTGTAGCACATCTCTATGAGGCCAGTACAGTGACTAGAACTTTGGTTTAGAAATTGCATTGAGGTTCTGCTGAAAGTGAGGTGCTGGAAATTCCTCCACTTTGCCCTAAGAACTTATTGTAAGCCAAAATCACTCTTCAGAATGATCCCACAGTTTGTACTTCAGTTTTCATTGAAGCATTTTTCTAGCAACTGCTGTCCCATGCAAGTCCATGGAAGGTCATGACATAAAGTGTATTTCCTCTTCAGAGAAAGCAGCCTGAGCACGGAGGGTTTACCAGTGCACTCCACTCTAGGACTTCCATCCAACACCATTCAAAACACATTCTAGCTGTCTGTATTCCTGAATTCTGTAGCATAACGTTATGTGGAATGTACCTCAAATAGCACTTTGGCCCAAAAATTGCATTGAGGTTCTGCTGAAAGACAGGTGCTTGACAGTCCTCAACTTTGCCCTAAGATGAACTTGATGTTTAAATCAAAAACACTCTTCAGTATGATCCTTCAGTTTATACTTCAGCTTTCATTGAAACATTCTTCTAGCCCCAGCTGTCCCGTGTCAGTCAATGGAAGTTTATAATATAAAGTGCAGCTCCTTCTCAGAGAAAGCAGCTGGAGCGCTGTGAATTACCAGTGCTCTCCACTCTTGGACTTACATCTAACACGATTCACAACACATTCCAAATGTCTGCGTTGCTAAACTCTATAGCACATATATAGGAGGCATGTACTGTGAATAGCACTTTGGCCAAAAATTGTATTGTGGATCTGCTGAAAGACGGGGCCTGGATAGTCCTCAATTTTGCCCCAAGAAGGTCTTGATTTTAGACGCCAAATACACTCTTCAATATGATCCGGCACTTTGCACTTCAGTTTTAATTGAAGCATTCTTTTAGCACCAGGACTCCCATGCAAGACAAAGAAAGCTTAAGATATGAAGTGCTGTTCCTTCTCTGAGAAAGCACCTACAGTACTGTGAGTTTACCAGTGCACTACACTCTTGGACTTACATGTACTGCCATTCACATCCCAACATGGCTCTCTGTATTGCTGGTTTCTGTGGCACCTCTCTATGAGGACTGGACTGTGAAGAGCACTTTGGCATAGAAAGTGCACTCAGGTTCTGCTGAAAGACAGGTCCTGGAAAATCTTCAACTTTGTCCTAAGCCGAACTTGAAGTTAGAAGCGAAATACAATTTTCAGAATGGTTGGGCAGTTTGCACTTCAGTTTTTATTCAACCATTCTTCTAGCAGCACCCCTCCCATGCAACTCAATGGAAGGTGAGGATATAAAGTGCAATTCCTTATCAGAGAGAGCAGCTAGAGCAGTGCACTCCACTCTTTGATTTACATCCAATACCATTCACATCACAATCTGGCTCTCTGCATTGCTGATTTCTGTAGCACATAAGTATGAAGCCTGTAATGTTAAAAGCACTGTGACCTAGAAATTGCATTGAGGTTCTGCTGAAAGACAAGTCCTGGAAAGTCCTCAACTTTGTCCTAAGCAGAACTCGATGTTAGAAGCCAAACACACTCTTCAGAATTGTCCTACCCTTTGCACTTCAGTTTTCATTCAAGCATACTTCTAGAACCAGCTCTCCCTTGCAGGTCAATGGAATGAGCAGATATAAGTGCAGTTCCTTCTCAGTGAAAGAAGCTAGAGTTCTGACTCTTTGCCAGTGCACTCCACTCCTGTTCTTACATCACATACCATTCACATCACAATCTGTCTCTCTGCATTCCTGATTACTGCAGTATATCTCTATAAGGCCTGTACCATGAACAGCACTTTGGCCAAGAAAGTGCATTGACGTTATGCTGAAAGATGAGTCCTGAAATGTCCTCACCTTTTTCCTAAGCAAAACTTGTTTTTAGAAGTGAAACACACTCTTCAGAATGGTCTGGCAGCTAGCACTTCAGTTTTCTTTCAAGCATACTTCTATTACCAGCTCTCCCATGCATGTCAATAGAAGGTGAGGATATAAAGTGCAGTTCCTTCTCAGGGAAAGCAGCTAGAGCTCTGTCAGTTTGGCCATGCACTCCACTCTTGGCTTACATCCAATAGCATTCACATCACAATCTGGCTCTCTGGATTGCTGATTTCCATAGCACTTCTCTCTGATGCCTATAATGTGAAACCTACTTTGGCCTAGAAAGTGCATTGAGGTTGTGCTGAAAGACAGGACCTGGAACGTCCTCAACATTTTCCTTAGCAGAACTTGATGTTAAAAGCCAAACACACTCTTCATAATATTCTGGTAGTTTGCATTTGTTTTCATTCAAGCATTCTTCTACCAGCACCTCTCTCATGCAAGACAATAGAAGGTGAGGATATACAGTGCAGTTCCTTCTCAGAGAAAGCAGCTAGAGCTCTCACTTTGGCAGTGCACTCCATTCTTTACCTTACTTCCATTTCCATTCACAGCACAATCGGGCTGTCTGCATTGCTGATTCCTGCAGCACATCTCTGCGACACCTGTACCGTGAATAGTACTTTGGCCTCAAAAGTGCATTGAGGTTCTGCTGAAAGACAAGTCCCACCTGAAGAAAGCTCCCTGCCTCCATTCCAGCCTCCCAGGCCAGAGAAGCTGAGCCTGTCCCAGTACACAGACTGAAGCTCCCCTGCTGCCATTCCAAGCTCCTAGGGCAGAGAAGGTGAGCCGAGTGGGCCCCAGAAGCACCCCCCCCGGGTGAAAATGAGAAGACACAGAAGCCTCAAAAACAGACCTCTGGATCACCTACAGCAACCCCAAAGGGAAACGAGATGGAATACTCTCTGATACACTACCACCTGGACTCTCTGAACTGGCAACAAAAGAGGATCTGGGAAAAATGAAATCAGAAATAATTTCTCAGATAACAGCAAAGATTTTGCTCATGGTGCAAGACATGATTAATAAATCTAGAGAGGACACAGATTAAACAAATTGAGGATCTGAGGAGTATGATGGAATCCCAACATAGGAAACAAATGGAATCCATAAAACAGATACAAACAGATTTCCAAGAGATTAAAAATTCCATCGAAAATCTGTGCAGCAGAATAAACCAATGTGAGGATACAATTTCACATATAGATGATAAGATTGCAATCAGTGAGGAGGAAAAGAAAAATTGCTTCAAAATTGGAAGGGAACAAGAGAAATCAATCCAGCAGCTGCTGAATGATGCAAAGAAGAATAACATAAGACTGATTGGAGTCAATGAAGAAAGAGGAGAGAGTGCAGATGACATAAAAAACTGTTCACAGAAGTGATGGCAGAAAACTTCCCAAGGAGGAGAAAAGAACTTGACATAAAGATAAGTGGGGTATATAGGACTCCAGCTAGCCTTAATCAAAAAATCTACACAAAGGCATATAATAGGATTCCAGAAATCCAACAGAAGAAAAAAATTCTACAAGCAGTGAGAGAAAGGAAACAAATCACATACAAAGGAAAGCCCATCAGAATCACAGCAGACTTCTCAATGCAAACCCTCAAGGCAAGAAGAGCTTGGAGTGATGTATTTCAAGCCCTAAAGGAAAACAGCCTCCAACCCAGATTGATGTACCCTGCAAGACTATCTTTCAAAATTGATGGAGAAATAACATACTTTCATGATAAAGAGCACCTCAGGAACTTCATGAATACAAAACCAGCACTCAAAAAAATTTTAGACAATACCCTAGGAAAAGACAATGTGGATCACAACCCCAGGAAACCCAGCAGAATGAATCCATTGGGCATGACAAATTAAACGCAAAGGGGGAGAATCCAACAAAAAGAAAAAGTCATGACAAGGCTTTTAAAACTTTTGACTTCATCTCTCTAATGAGTGTATAATTCAATCTTATTGTACTGATTAGTATTTTTCTGATTCTAGAATTGCACACCATTCCTTGTGCTATACTGGCTATTTATCATCTTCTTATGTCTACATTTTAATTGGGTTGTCTATTAAGCTCTAAGAATTCTTTATATATTCTGCTCATAGGTTATATGCATTGTAAATATGGTCTGCTTAAGGACTACCTTCCATTTTAATGATGTCATTTAAAGTTCTAAATTTTGATGGAATCTCATTTATCATTTTTTTTCTTTTATACATCATGGTTTTTGTATCCTAGGTAGTTCTTGCCTACCCTGAATCCATAAATATTTTCCCTTATAATTTCTTCTTAAAGTTTTATACTTTTAGGCTTTCTTATTTGGGTTCGTGGATCCCTTCAAGTTATTTTCATGTATGGAAAAAAAGGGTTGAGGTTAATTTTTTATATATGGATACCAAGTGTTCTAGACACTATCTCTTCCTCAGCTCTTGAATTGAGTTTATATTCTATAAAATGCTGTTAAATAATCTTTCAAAACTCAGTGGACCATATATGTGTGGTTCTATTTCTAGATTCTCTGTTTGATTCAAATGATCTATATGTCTTTCCTTACACCAACACTGCCTTGATTACTGTAGCTTTACAAGAAGTCTTACAATTGGGTGCTAAACATCTTCCAACACTGTTTTTGTTTTTGGCTTTTCTGGGTCCTTTGTACTCCTACATAACTTTTAAATTTCAATATCCAATTCTTCATTTATAGCAAGTATACATAGACCTGAAGTTTTATATATACTTTTTGTTTTCTAATCCTGCTAAATTCAAGTACAAGTTCTAGGGGCTCCTAGAGATTTCTCAGTATTTTCTCTGTAGATGATCATTTCATCTACATATATTGTGCTTCTGCCATGCCAATCCTATCCTAGTTATGTCATTTTATTGCCAGACTATTTTGGTGGGGACCAGGTTTCAAAGTTTAATGAACAGATAAAAAGTAAGCGTATCTGCCCTTGTTCCCCACCTTAAGGAGAAAGCATTGTATCTTCTCCATTCATACAAGGCGTTCTAGCTGGAAGCATGGAGCACATGTCTTTAATTTGTTGAGAAAGTTCTGTTCTCCTTCTAGTCTCCTGATAACTTTTATTATGAACAGCTGTCGAATTTAGTTGCATACTTTTTCTCCAACTAGTGACAGGATCATATGGCTTTTTCCTTTCCTCTGTTTAAATGATGACTTTTGGGGGTGGATCTTTCAATGCTGAAAAAACACTGCCATCCCTATAACAAAACCACTTTCTACATCCTACCAGATCTGACTTCCAATAGTTTGTTTTGGTAAACAAATTTCTATGTTCATACTTTTTTCTTCTATTATCTTTATCCAGTTTTAGGATTAGCACAATGTTGATTTCCTAAAATGAGGGGAGAAGTGTTTCTTCTTTTTTGTGCTTTGTTTGATATAATTTATCAGTTAAAATGTTTATGAGCCTGCTGTTGTCATATAGGTAGGTTTTCAACCTAGGAATATACTTTCTTTAATAGGTGCTATTCAAATTTTATATTTCCTCCATAGTTAATTTCATTAATTTTCTTCTTCTTAGATGTTGTCAAATTTATTTCAGAAAAGATTTTTGTAATATGCTTTCTGTATTCTTTTAAATTCTGTAAAATCTGTGGTAATGTCTCTTAATATTGTAATTTCAAAAATGTATCACTGATATTGTATAACAGGAAGAAAAGGTCTAAAAGAACCGGTTAATTGGGAGGGGTAGGGGAAGGAAAAAAAGGGAAAGGGAAAAATATGAGGAAAAAAATGGAAACAAGGTCTTTGCAAATAGGTAATGATGGAGAGGGTGAATGGAGGGCAAGGGAAGGAGAATAAAAATAAGAACCAAGAGACACATGTAATGGTACAAGATCCCAATGATGAATGGAACTGTATTGTATACCTAAAATGTACCAATAAATTTAATGGGGGAAAAAATAGACAAGTCCTGAAAAGTCTAATCTTTCTCCTAAGCACAACTTGCTTTTAGAAGCCAAACACACTCTTCAGAATGGTCTGGCCCCCTGCACTTCCATTTTCTTTCAAGCGTACTTCTATCACCAGCTCTCTCATGCAAGTGAATGGAAGGTGAGGATAAAAAGTGCAGTTCCTTACCAGGGTAAACAGCCAGAGCTCTGCCAGTTTGCAGTGCACACCACTCTTGGACTTACATCCAACACCATTCACATCACAACGTAGCTCTCTGCATTGGTGACTTTTGTAGCACATCTCTATGAGGCCTGTACCGTAAATAGAACTTTGCTCTAAAAAATGCATTGAAGTTCTGCTGAGAGATCCTGGAAAGTCTTCATCTTTTTCCTAAGCAGAACTTGATGTTAGAAGCCAAACACACTCTTCAGAATGGTCCGACAATTTGCACTCTAGTTTTCATGCAAGCATTCTTCTAGCATCAACTCTCCCACGAAAGTCAATGGAAGGTGAGGATGTAAAGTGCAGTTCCTTCTCAGAGAAAGCAGCTAAACGTCTGCTATTTGGGCAGTGCACTACACTCTTTGACTTACTTCCAATACAATTCACATCACAATCTGTCTCTCTGCATTGCTGATTTCTGTAGCACACAGCTATGAGGCCTGTACCATGAAAAGCAGTTTGGCCTAGAAAACGCTTTGAGGTTCTCCTGAAAGGTCCTGGAAAGTCCTCAGCTTTATCCTAAGCAGAAAGTGATGTAGAAGCCAAACACACTATTCAGAATATTCCGGCAGTTTGCACTTCAGTTTTCATTCAAGCATAATTCCTGCTCTAGCTCTCCCTTGCATGTCAAAGGAAGGTGAGGAATTAAAGTTCAGTTTCTTAGGGAAAGCAGCTAGAGCTCTGTGAGTGTGGCAGTACACTACACCCTAGGACTTATATCCAATACCATTTACATCACAATCTGGTACTCTGCATTGCTGATATCTGCTGCACATCATTATTAGGCTTGTTCCATGACTATCACTTTGGCATAGAACATGCCTTGAGGTTCTACCGAAAGACAGGTCCTGCAAAGTTCTCACCTATTTTTTTAAGCAGAGCTTGATGTTAGAATTGAAACACTCTTCAGAATGGTCCTGCAGTTTGCATTTCCGTGTTCCTTCAAGCACACTTCGAATGCTAGCTTTCCCAAGCAAGTCAAAGGAAGGTTAGAATGTAAAGTGCAGTTCTTTCTCAGAGAAAGCAGATAGACATTTGTCAGTTTGCAATTGCGCTCCACACTTGGATGTCCAGTACCGTCCAAAGAAGACCGTTTTGTTAGAAGCCAAACACACTCTTCAGATCGGCCTGGCAGTTTGCACTTCAGTTTTCTTTCAGGCACAGTTCTATCGCCAGCTCTCCCGTGCAAGTCAATGGAAGGTTAGGATAGAAAGTGCAGTTCCTTCTTAGAAAAAGCAGCTAGAGCTCTGTCAGTTTTCTAGAGTACACCATTCTTTGCTGTCCATGCAGGATCATTCACATCACAACCTGGCCGCCTGTATTGCTGATTTCTGCAGCACGAGTCTATGAGGCGTATATGCTGAGTAGCACCTTGGCCTAGAAAATGCATTGAGATCCTGATGAAACACAGGTCCTGGAAAGTCCTCTACTTTGTCTGAAGAAGGACTTCATGTGAGAAACCACGCACAGTCTTCACTATGGTCCGGCCGTGTGCACGTTAGTGTTCCTTCAAGAACAATTCTAGCCCCAGCTTTGCCATGCAAGTCCAAGGAAAGTTAGGATATAAAGGTCCGTTCCTTCTCCAAGAAAGGAGCTAGAGCTTTGTCAGTTTGCAAGTGCACTCCAATCTTGGACTTGTATCAAATACCGTTAACATCCCAATCTGGCTCTCAGCATTGCTGAATTCTGTAGCAGAACTCTTTGGGGCCTGTACAATGAAAGGCTCTTTGGCCTGAAAATTGCCCTAAGATTCTGCTGAAAGACAGGTCCCGGAAAGCCCTCAACTTTGTCCTAAGAACGTGTTGTTAGAAGCCAAACTCTTCAGAATTGTTCAGCATGCTGCACTTCACTTTTCATTCGAACCTTCTTCTAGTGCCAGCTAGCCCATGCACATCAATGGAAGGTAAGGATACACTCTGCAGTTCCTTCTCGAGAAAGCAGCTAGAGCTCTGTCATTTTGACAGTGGACTCCATGCTTGGACTTACAACCTATACAATTCAAATCACAATCAGGCTCTCTGCAATTCTGATTTCTGTAGCATATCTACATGAGGCCTATAAGGTGAATAGCACTATGGCCTAGAAAGTGCAATGAGGTTCTGCTGAAAGACAGGTTCTGGAATATCCTCAACTTTGTCCTACTAAAAACTTGGTGTTAGAATCCAAAAACACACTCTTCAGAGTGGTCCTGCAGTTTGCACATCAGTTTTCATTCAAGCATTCTTCTAGTGCCAGCTCTCCCATCAACTCAAAGGAAGCTTATATAAAGTGCAGTACATTCTCAGACAAAGCAGCTACATCTCTGTCCGTTTGGCTGTGCACTCCACTGTGGGACTTATATCCAATACCATTCACATCCCAATCTGTCTCTCTGCATTGCTGGTTTCTGTAGCACATCTCTATGAGGCCAGTACAGTGACTAGAACTTTGGTTTAGAAATTGCATTGAGGTTCTGCTGAAAGTGAGGTGCTGGAAATTCCTCCACTTTGCCCTAAGAACTTATTGTAAGCCAAAATCACTCTTCAGAATGATCCCACAGTTTGTACTTCAGTTTTCATTGAAGCATTTTTCTAGCAACTGCTGTCCCATGCAAGTCCATGGAAGGTCATGACATAAAGTGTATTTCCTCTTCAGAGAAAGCAGCCTGAGCACGGAGGGTTTACCAGTGCACTCCACTCTAGGACTTCCATCCAACACCATTCAAAACACATTCTAGCTGTCTGTATTCCTGAATTCTGTAGCATAACGTTATGTGGAATGTACCTCAAATAGCACTTTGGCCCAAAAATTGCATTGAGGTTCTGCTGAAAGACAGGTGCTTGACAGTCCTCAACTTTGCCCTAAGATGAACTTGATGTTTAAATCAAAAACACTCTTCAGTATGATCCTTCAGTTTATACTTCAGCTTTCATTGAAACATTCTTCTAGCCCCAGCTGTCCCGTGTCAGTCAATGGAAGTTTATAATATAAAGTGCAGCTCCTTCTCAGAGAAAGCAGCTGGAGCGCTGTGAATTACCAGTGCTCTCCACTCTTGGACTTACATCTAACACGATTCACAACACATTCCAAATGTCTGCGTTGCTAAACTCTATAGCACATATATAGGAGGCATGTACTGTGAATAGCACTTTGGCCAAAAATTGTATTGTGGATCTGCTGAAAGACGGGGCCTGGATAGTCCTCAATTTTGCCCCAAGAAGGTCTTGATTTTAGACGCCAAATACACTCTTCAATATGATCCGGCACTTTGCACTTCAGTTTTAATTGAAGCATTCTTTTAGCACCAGGACTCCCATGCAAGACAAAGAAAGCTTAAGATATGAAGTGCTGTTCCTTCTCTGAGAGAGCACCTACAGTACTGTGAGTTTACCAGTGCACTACACTCTTGGACTTACATGTACTGCCATTCACATCCCAACATGGCTCTCTGTATTGCTGGTTTCTGTGGCACCTCTCTATGAGGACTGGACTGTGAAGAGCACTTTGGCATAGAAAGTGCACTCAGGTTCTGCTGAAAGACAGGTCCTGGAAAATCTTCAACTTTGTCCTAAGCCGAACTTGAAGTTAGAAGCGAAATACAATTTTCAGAATGGTTGGGCAGTTTGCACTTCAGTTTTTATTCAACCATTCTTCTAGCAGCACCCCTCCCATGCAACTCAATGGAAGGTGAGGATATAAAGTGCAATTCCTTATCAGAGAGAGCAGCTAGAGCAGTGCACTCCACTCTTTGATTTACATCCAATACCATTCACATCACAATCTGGCTCTCTGCATTGCTGATTTCTGTAGCACATAAGTATGAAGCCTGTAATGTTAAAAGCACTGTGACCTAGAAATTGCATTGAGGTTCTGCTGAAAGACAAGTCCTGGAAAGTCCTCAACTTTGTCCTAAGCAGAACTCGATGTTAGAAGCCAAACACACTCTTCAGAATTGTCCTACCCTTTGCACTTCAGTTTTCATTCAAGCATACTTCTAGAACCAGCTCTCCCTTGCAGGTCAATGGAATGAGCAGATATAAGTGCAGTTCCTTCTCAGTGAAAGAAGCTAGAGTTCTGACTCTTTGCCAGTGCACTCCACTCCTGTTCTTACATCACATACCATTCACATCACAATCTGTCTCTCTGCATTCCTGATTACTGCAGTATATCTCTATAAGGCCTGTACCATGAACAGCACTTTGGCCAAGAAAGTGCATTGACGTTATGCTGAAAGATGAGTCCTGAAATGTCCTCACCTTTTTCCTAAGCAAAACTTGTTTTTAGAAGTGAAACACACTCTTCAGAATGGTCTGGCAGCTAGCACTTCAGTTTTCTTTCAAGCATACTTCTATTACCAGCTCTCCCATGCATGTCAATAGAAGGTGAGGATATAAAGTGCAGTTCCTTCTCAGGGAAAGCAGCTAGAGCTCTGTCAGTTTGGCCATGCACTCCACTCTTGGCTTACATCCAATAGCATTCACATCACAATCTGGCTCTCTGGATTGCTGATTTCCATAGCACTTCTCTCTGATGCCTATAATGTGAAACCTACTTTGGCCTAGAAAGTGCATTGAGGTTGTGCTGAAAGACAGGACCTGGAACGTCCTCAACATTTTCCTTAGCAGAACTTGATGTTAAAAGCCAAACACACTCTTCATAATATTCTGGTAGTTTGCATTTGTTTTCATTCAAGCATTCTTCTACCAGCACCTCTCTCATGCAAGACAATAGAAGGTGAGGATATACAGTGCAGTTCCTTCTCAGAGAAAGCAGCTAGAGCTCTCACTTTGGCAGTGCACTCCATTCTTTACCTTACTTCCATTTCCATTCACAGCACAATCGGGCTGTCTGCATTGCTGATTCCTGCAGCACATCTCTGCGACACCTGTACCGTGAATAGTACTTTGGCCTCAAAAGTGCATTGAGGTTCTGCTGAAAGACAAGTCCCACCTGAAGAAAGCTCCCTGCCTCCATTCCAGCCTCCCAGGCCAGAGAAGCTGAGCCTGTCCCAGTACACAGACTGAAGCTCCCCTGCTGCCATTCCAAGCTCCTAGGGCAGAGAAGGTGAGCCGAGTGGGCCCCAGAAGCACCCCCCCCGGGTGAAAATGAGAAGACACAGAAGCCTCAAAAACAGACCTCTGGATCACCTACAGCAACCCCAAAGGGAAACGAGATGGAATACTCTCTGATACACTACCACCTGGACTCTCTGAACTGGCAACAAAAGAGGATCTGGGAAAAATGAAATCAGAAATAATTTCTCAGATAACAGCAAAGATTTTGCTCATGGTGCAAGACATGATTAATAAATCTAGAGAGGACACAGATTAAACAAATTGAGGATCTGAGGAGTATGATGGAATCCCAACATAGGAAACAAATGGAATCCATAAAACAGATACAAACAGATTTCCAAGAGATTAAAAATTCCATCGAAAATCTGTGCAGCAGAATAAACCAATGTGAGGATACAATTTCACATATAGATGATAAGATTGCAATCAGTGAGGAGGAAAAGAAAAATTGCTTCAAAATTGGAAGGGAACAAGAGAAATCAATCCAGCAGCTGCTGAATGATGCAAAGAAGAATAACATAAGACTGATTGGAGTCAATGAAGAAAGAGGAGAGAGTGCAGATGACATAAAAAACTGTTCACAGAAGTGATGGCAGAAAACTTCCCAAGGAGGAGAAAAGAACTTGACATAAAGATAAGTGGGGTATATAGGACTCCAGCTAGCCTTAATCAAAAAATCTACACAAAGGCATATAATAGGATTCCAGAAATCCAACAGAAGAAAAAAATTCTACAAGCAGTGAGAGAAAGGAAACAAATCACATACAAAGGAAAGCCCATCAGAATCACAGCAGACTTCTCAATGCAAACCCTCAAGGCAAGAAGAGCTTGGAGTGATGTATTTCAAGCCCTAAAGGAAAACAGCCTCCAACCCAGATTGATGTACCCTGCAAGACTATCTTTCAAAATTGATGGAGAAATAACATACTTTCATGATAAAGAGCACCTCAGGAACTTCATGAATACAAAACCAGCACTCAAAAAAATTTTAGACAATACCCTAGGAAAAGACAATGTGGATCACAACCCCAGGAAACCCAGCAGAATGAATCCATTGGGCATGACAAATTAAACGCAAAGGGGGAGAATCCAACAAAAAGAAAAAGTCATGACAAGGCTTTTAAAACTTTTGACTTCATCTCTCTAATGAGTGTATAATTCAATCTTATTGTACTGATTAGTATTTTTCTGATTCTAGAATTGCACACCATTCCTTGTGCTATACTGGCTATTTATCATCTTCTTATGTCTACATTTTAATTGGGTTGTCTATTAAGCTCTAAGAATTCTTTATATATTCTGCTCATAGGTTATATGCATTGTAAATATGGTCTGCTTAAGGACTACCTTCCATTTTAATGATGTCATTTAAAGTTCTAAATTTTGATGGAATCTCATTTATCATTTTTTTTCTTTTATACATCATGGTTTTTGTATCCTAGGTAGTTCTTGCCTACCCTGAATCCATAAATATTTTCCCTTATAATTTCTTCTTAAAGTTTTATACTTTTAGGCTTTCTTATTTGGGTTCGTGGATCCCTTCAAGTTATTTTCATGTATGGAAAAAAAGGGTTGAGGTTAATTTTTTATATATGGATACCAAGTGTTCTAGACACTATCTCTTCCTCAGCTCTTGAATTGAGTTTATATTCTATAAGATGCTGTTAAATAATCTTTCAAAACTCAGTGGACCATATATGTGTGGTTCTATTTCTAGATTCTCTGTTTGATTCAAATGATCTATATGTCTTTCCTTACACCAACACTGCCTTGATTACTGTAGCTTTACAAGAAGTCTTACAATTGGGTGCTAAACATCTTCCAACACTGTTTTTGTTTTTGGCTTTTCTGGGTCCTTTGTACTCCTACATAACTTTTAAATTTCAATATCCAATTCTTCATTTATAGCAAGTATACATAGACCTGAAGTTTTATACATACTTTTTGTTTTCTAATCCTGCTAAATTCAAGTACAAGTTCTAGGGGCTCCTAGAGATTTCTCAGTATTTTCTCTGTAGATGATCATTTCATCTACATATATTGTGCTTCTGCCATGCCAATCCTATCCTAGTTATGTCATTTTATTGCCAGACTATTTTGGTGGGGACCAGGTTTCAAAGTTTAATGAACAGATAAAAAGTAAGCGTATCTGCCCTTGTTCCCCACCTTAAGGAGAAAGCATTGTATCTTCTCCATTCATACAAGGCGTTCTAGCTGGAAGCATGGAGCACATGTCTTTAATTTGTTGAGAAAGTTCTGTTCTCCTTCTAGTCTCCTGATAACTTTTATTATGAACAGCTGTCGAATTTAGTTGCATACTTTTTCTCCAACTAGTGACAGGATCATATGGCTTTTTCCTTTCCTCTGTTTAAATGATGACTTTTGGGGGTGGATCTTTCAATGCTGAAAAAACACTGCCATCCCTATAACAAAACCACTTTCTACATCCTACCAGATCTGACTTCCAATAGTTTGTTTTGGTAAACAAATTTCTATGTTCATACTTTTTTCTTCTATTATCTTTATCCAGTTTTAGGATTAGCACAATGTTGATTTCCTAAAATGAGGGGAGAAGTGTTTCTTCTTTTTTGTGCTTTGTTTGATATAATTTATCAGTTAAAATGTTTATGAGCCTGCTGTTGTCATATAGGTAGGTTTTCAACCTAGGAATATACTTTCTTTAATAGGTGCTATTCAAATTTTATATTTCCTCCATAGTTAATTTCATTAATTTTCTTCTTCTTAGATGTTGTCAAATTTATTTCAGAAAAGATTTTTGTAATATGCTTTCTGTATTCTTTTAAATTCTGTAAAATCTGTGGTAATGTCTCTTAATATTGTAATTTCAAAAATGTATCACTGATATTGTATAACAGGAAGAAAAGGTCTAAAAGAACCGGTTAATTGGGAGGGGTAGGGGAAGGAAAAAAAGGGAAAGGGAAAAATATGAGGAAAAAAATGGAAACAAGGTCTTTGCAAATAGGTAATGATGGAGAGGGTGAATGGAGGGCAAGGGAAGGAGAATAAAAATAAGAACCAAGAGACACATGTAATGGTACAAGATCCCAATGATGAATGGAACTGTATTGTATACCTAAAATGTACCAATAAATTTAATGGGGGAAAAAATAGACAAGTCCTGAAAAGTCTAATCTTTCTCCTAAGCACAACTTGCTTTTAGAAGCCAAACACACTCTTCAGAATGGTCTGGCCCCCTGCACTTCCATTTTCTTTCAAGCGTACTTCTATCACCAGCTCTCTCATGCAAGTGAATGGAAGGTGAGGATAAAAAGTGCAGTTCCTTACCAGGGTAAACAGCCAGAGCTCTGCCAGTTTGCAGTGCACACCACTCTTGGACTTACATCCAACACCATTCACATCACAACGTAGCTCTCTGCATTGGTGACTTTTGTAGCACATCTCTATGAGGCCTGTACCGTAAATAGAACTTTGCTCTAAAAAATGCATTGAAGTTCTGCTGAGAGATCCTGGAAAGTCTTCATCTTTTTCCTAAGCAGAACTTGATGTTAGAAGCCAAACACACTCTTCAGAATGGTCCGACAATTTGCACTCTAGTTTTCATGCAAGCATTCTTCTAGCATCAACTCTCCCACGAAAGTCAATGGAAGGTGAGGATGTAAAGTGCAGTTCCTTCTCAGAGAAAGCAGCTAAACGTCTGCTATTTGGGCAGTGCACTACACTCTTTGACTTACTTCCAATACAATTCACATCACAATC